>NW_019266107.1:60740-69897 GCF_002742605.1 Olea europaea var. sylvestris
TTCTACGTGATTTTAGGCATAGGTTAATTTGGACTTCACTTAATTTTTTGCTTCCAAAACGATATCAAAGTATAAAAACTTGCAAGAAACACGTTTAATTATAAACTGTCATTTTTAGTATTAATGATCAAAACTCAATGTGACGTGAGTTAATTATGCCCGCATTGAATGAATTTTCTGGCTTCGCCCCTGATTACAAGAATCCTACCACAAAAAAAAAACTACTATTATCAAATAATATTATAATATTTTGTTACTATATTTTGTTCCTAACATCTTCCTTCAAACTCATATGCCATTGCAAGAAGCAACTAGAGTTTGCTAAGCAAGAAACAAAAACAATGAACTAGATGATATTTATTGAAGAAGTCAGTAAGATGTAACGATGAAAAGACAAAAGGTAGGGAAATTGTACCAGTCTGCAGATGATAACGAACTAGATGATAGTTAATCTCAATATGCTTTGAGCTTTTATAGAACACCAAGTTGTGAGAAATCTAAATAGTACTTTTATTATCACAATATATAGGGATTGGAGAAAATGAAGGAACACTCATGTCTGCAAGTAACCAATGCAACCACACAATCTCCGTGGTTGTAGATATCATAGCTCAATACTCTGACTCAATAGAGGAATGGGAAATAACAGTTTGTTCCTTACCCTTCCAAAATATAAGGGAGCCACCGAAAAATATACAAAAGCCAGTAGTGGATTTCTGATCAGTGGCCCAATCAGCATCAGAGTAGACATAGAGCACTAAAGAAGATGATGATGGAAACAAAAGACTTTGAAAGTAAGTACCACAAAGATAGCATAAAATACGAAAAACAGCTGCCAATAAACCGTAGTAGAAGTTGAGACAAATTGACTAAGTGTGCGTACTTAAATAATAGTGATAAATACACTAGTTCTTTCATTGGGGGTCAAAAGAAATGCTAAGAGGAACTACATTGCTACCGTGCTTTAAGGGAACAGAACACATACTTCTTCTCAAAAAAAGGTAGCGGACAAATTCATCCATTTTTACAGTGAACTGCCGGGAAAAAATAGCTTTGGTCAGCCCATAGAAATCGATATTTTAAAGAATGGATCCATGTTATAGGTGAAGCATGCTATGACACTTGTTTGAGATATTTCGGAGCAAGAGAACAAAGAGGCATTATTTAGTATTGGAGATAATAAATTGCTTGGGAAATTGTCGGTAGTGCATTTACGGGAGTGGTTAAATGATTATTTAATTCTAGGTATTTTCTTAAGCAAACGAATCATATGGTCGTTGCTTTGGTTTCTAGGCAAATCACTCAACTTTCGTGAGAGATTATAGACCGATCGCATGTTACAATGTGTTTTACAAAGTTATCACTAAGATCCTTGCTTCTCGATTGGGACCAATACTTGGGACAATTATTGATCAAGCACAAGCCGAGTTTGTGGAAGATAGGGATATGACAGAGAATATCCATTTTGTTCAACAGCTTTTGAGGCAATATAACCGTAAAAGGGTTGATCTACGATGCCTTTTTAAAAAAAAAATAAAAAAATCTAAGGCATATGATTCGATAAATTGAGATTTTCTATAAAGTGTGCTTCAAGGGCTAGAATTTCCAACAAAATTCATTGGATGGGTGATGGAATGCATTACTACGCCTTCTTACTCTAAAGCACTAAATGGAAGCCTTCATGGGTTTATAAAGGAAATGAAGGGGCTTTGTTAAGGGAATCTTTTATCTCCTTTTTTGTTTATTCTATGCCTTGATTATTTTTTGAGAATGTTGAAGGGAGCAACCAAGAATAGTGAGTTTAATCTTTATCATAAGTGTAGCCCTTTAAAGATTATGCATTTTGTATTAGTGGATGACTTGATCGTTTTTTGCAAGAGGAGATATAACTTTGGTTAGTAACTTAATGAATTTGTTTATCAAAATTTGGAGATGCTTTGGAACTAAGGATTAGTGCTAGTAAGTCTAGTTTGTATACATTTGAAATTCATGGGCAAGAGCTAGAGGAAATCCAAGGATTAACTAATATACCCAAGGGATCAATGCCATTTCATTATTCGGGTATCCCACTTGGGGCTCAAAAACTTGAAAATCAGCTCTTATGATTCGTCCCTTGACAAAATCTCATCTAATATTTGTTCTTGGACAATGTCTTCATTATCCTATGTGGGGAGGGTAGAACTTGTAAGGGCTTTCTACAAGGAATTGAATGTTTTTGCTTTTCTATTTTTCCTATACTAGCTATGGTTGCTTCAAGGATGATTTGACTATGCCGAAATTTCCTTTGGGGATCCAATTGCTCAGAGCACTATTTGTTTACCGAAATGTGAGGAAGGACTTGGATTTAGGGACATCAAATGTTGAAATGCAGAGTTACTTACTAAGCCCCTGTTTGAGCCCCATTCTTTTCAACAAAAAAAACAAAAACAAAAACAAAAACAAAAAAAAAAAAACAAAAAAAGAAAAACACTTCAACAGTATTTTGAAATCATTTCAACAACACATTCTTTAATAAAATAATATTACACGCATATCCAAAACTTTTCCTTATTTTTTAACCGCACATTCCCCATCAATTTACTATTCAAAAAATAATTTTTACCCCAAAATGGGGCTCAAACAAGGGCTAAATCTATATGGAACATTTGTGGAAGAACGACACTCTTTGGGTCAAGCGGATAAGCCAAGTTTACCTTCGGGGGGACAGACATTTGGGACTGCACAATAAACAAATATGACTTTTCTTTGATTAAAAAGATGTTCAAAATCAGAGATCACCTAGCTAGCCATGAGCGAACTACTCAAATAAACTAGCAAACTGGACAACTGCTAGGCAGTTTTTGTTTCAGCTGCATACGATTTCTTCAGGCTGAAAGCTATGGAAAAGGCCCATGCTAGGAAAGTTTGGAGGCCCTTCATTACTCCAAACACTTTTATTTTGTGGTTGGGTGTCTAATATAAGATGCTCACTAACGACATGTTTATAACTTAAATATTGACAGAACTTGTGTATTTTGTGGATCACAAGCTGAAATAGGATAACACCTGTTCTTCGTATGTTAATTCGCTACATGCATTTGGAAGGAGATTAAAGCTTGAGCGGGGATCAAGAGATCAATGATCTAGCTAGCTACCACGTTGAAGTGGATTGAAAAGGAAGCCAAAGGAACATTTTGGCAAAGCAAAGTTAAGAAAATTGCACTTGCAAGCACCTTTTATCACATTTGGATGGCAATAAATATGAAGATTTTTTAAGATTTTAGACCACATTCTAATAGTATAGTGAGACGGATCAAAATACATGTATACAGAGTTATTTTTTTATATTATATCCTCATATTTTGATTCATTTTGAGTCTTTAGCATTGGTACTTGTACATTAATTTTGATCAAGAAAAATCTACATTTATTGATAAAAAATGGTTATATCTAACCGTCTTTAAAATTTATTACAACTTTACGGGGTGACAGTTTAGGTATACAATAAAAACACTTAAAATCATAAAGTGAATTATATGTTAATATTCTTCTACTAATTAAAGTTCATATTTATACAAAATATAATCATAGGTTCTTAGTATGGGAAGGGATTAAAATAATTAACCAACATTTTAAAATAATATTTTCACAAAAAGTGTCGTATCATCTTTCTTCTCTTTTGCTTTAGTTTTGTGATCAAAGTGATAACAAAAATTATTTTTGCAGGCCTCAAAATTCAACAAGACATGTGGCCAACATATAGTGGTATGCTCACATCCACGAGCATATTGCTTGCACACTGGAATAAAGCGTTAGATGCCCATGGCAGTAGCTCCGCAATGGGGAATGTTGAGAATTAGAAATTTTTATTCTATTTTACTGATAGCAATCAATTTAACGAAAGAAAATAAACAATTAAAAAAAATACAAGATTTATAGAAGTTTGCCTCGATCTAAAAGTACATCATCTTCTACTTTTGTAGCAATTCATTATAAAGAAAAGAAGTTTACAAGAGAAATTCTTTCTCCTATCTTCTCTAATCTCTCTTTCTCTCTCTATCTGATATAAATAAAAATGCTTAAGGAAGATTTCCCTATTTATAAGATAAAATAGATCAAAACCTAATCATTTGGGAACTCCTATTGTTTACTATAATTTTACAAGAATTAGGGTTTTTAATTTGATAATAATTAGGACACCAATACAAGCACAAATTCCTATAGAATTCTTAATGAATTAGACTCCACAACTTAACAATTTCTCACTTGAAGACTAAATTCACCATCAATGACTCCTCTGCAGTAACAACAACTCCTCATTTCTCAAAAAAGAAGTCCAACCAAAGTTGGACACAATTTCAGTTGCTCGATCGGAATGTTCCTCAACATATCTGGTAAGATTTCATCTTTTTCTTCTTTTAACTACTAAACCCATTTATTCTGCAAAACTTTCTTTTCTTTTGGTAACTTTTCAATTGTGATGTTTGATTGAACAATAATGAGTCCATATCATCATTCATGGTTAACTCCCACTTGATTGATTCATCAACATGTACAACTTCATTATAACTTTTTTGTTCACCTCTATCAATCAATAAAATATAATGCAATGCAGAAGAATATTTCTATGAAGGTATGGCAGATCTTTTGGGCTGAAATTTCAATTTTGTAGCTTTTGACTTCCTTCCAATTTTAAAAAAACTAGCCCTTTTTTGCGTGCCAAAAATATAGCCTTCGCACTAACTCTATTAAATAGATTTCAACCTGAATAGCTTCCCTTTAGACTGAAGCACTTTCATTCTTTTCTCACTCATGTGTCGCAGCTTACAATGCCACAAATCAGCTCTAACAACTGAATTAGTCATTGCAGACATGTCTCTACAATTAAAAGTCATGTAAAGAGTTCTAGATTTATTTTCTCGAGCAACAACCATGGCTCCAATGGTAACTTTGCAAAAACAACACCAAAATTCACGTTATGACCTTCCTCATCAAGTTGTTCAACTAAGATTAGTGCTTCAATTTAGGTAGATGCTTCACCTTATGATTTTTTCATACAAACCCGTTTGACATCTTCAAACTGACATTACCTATACTAACAATATCTATAAGTTCTCCATCAATAAGATATACCTTTCCATAATTCCTAACAACGTAGTTTTTCATAATCTCATCAATCATCATGTGTTGTATGAAAAGAAGCTCTTGAATCTATCACCCAAGAATGAATAGGACTGTCAACCGACAAAAGTAAAACATCTTGTATCTCTTCAGTCACCGTATTAATACTGTCGTTTTTCATTTCTTCCTTCTTCTTTGGTGATCTGCAATTCCTCTTAATGTGGCCAGTCTTGCCTCAATTCTAGCATTCCACATAATGTTTCAAACCTAGACTCGCTTCTATCATTTCTCCACTTCCTCCTATTGCCATTATTGGACTTTTTCTCGAAACTCTTTTCCCCATTCTCGACGTTAAGAGCAGAACTCAAAATTCTACAAAATCTCTTTTGTAAACTTCTTCAGCAAGATTAGTATGCCAAACATTAGGAAATTTCAATTTCACATTGCCTATAGAGTTCCTGATCATAGCTCTCATAGGCTCCCAACTATTCAGCGGTGATGCCAATAGGATTAATGCACAGACCTCATCATCAAATTTAATATCGATTGAGACTAATTGGTGAATAATTGTATTTAGTTTATTGAGATGTTCTACTACTCGATAACCTTCAACCATTTTCAAATTAAATATAGTTTTAATCAAATGTACCTTGTTAGACGCAGATTGCTTCTCATATAGGTCGGACAATATCCTTATCAAATTTGCCGTGATTTTCTCCATTGCCCATTGTGACAAATATTCTTCAATAGTGTCAATCGGATAACGTTCAATACTACCTAACAATCAAGGAGTTCACATTCATAGTCCATCATTCATGTCGGCTTTTCATTCAAAAGAGGATGATATAGTTTTTTACTGCACACATAATCCTCAATCTACATCCTTCAGAACGTAAAAAAATCCATACTATCAAACTTGTAGATCCCCAACAATGTTTCTTCTTCACTAGTCATAGCTCTTAATCAAAACCAAAAGTTCTAATACAAATTGTTAAGAATTAAGAATCACAATTATATTCCACCAAAAGTAATCAATTTAAAGAAAGAAAACAAACAAACAAGAATATGCATGATTTATAGATGTTCGTCTTAATGTAAGATTACGTCATCTCTTATCACTGTAGTAATTTAATTTACTATATAAAAAAAGAAATTTACAAGAGAAAATCTCTCTCTCTCTCTCTCTCTTCCCCTCTCCCTCTCTCTCCCCATTTGATGGATATTAAAAACCTAAGAAGGACTCCTTATTTATAAGATAAAATAGGGCAAAATCAAAGCATACCAAAAACTCCTATTCCTTAACATGATTTTACAAGAATTAGTCTCCTCAACTTGATAATAATTAGGACTCCAATTCAAACATAAATTCCAATACAATGCTTAATGAATTAAGCTCCACTACTTAACAAGGAAGATGGTCATGGGGACTTTAATGCTCAAGGCTGTCACAATGGATGAGAGTAATAGAATTCCAATTGATTAGAAACATTGTGATTGCAACATAAAGGTAGTGTTTAAAATTGCATCACCTTTGGAAGACACTAAGTATGAACTTTTACACTAAGAGGGAACATGTGATGTGCATTAGATGCTTAACACATGATTTTATCCTATCGACACAATGTCAAGCTTAAAATGTGTTAATCCAAGTTGTCCTAGGCCCATAGGCCATCTTACTGAAATTAGTCACGTGTTATAAGCCTGCAATCTATAAATTAGGCTAAAAAAGTTGGCTAAGCACATCTTTTGTAGGGTTGCCAAATTTAGTCAGATGTACAACGGAAGATCTCTTGATCGAAGCAAAGTTAGTAGAAAATGCCTTGTCAAGAATAAGGCAAGAATAAGGCTAAGTGTCACGGACCTAGTTTCGTTATACCCGAACAACTAGAACCGTGCGGCCTTAACGTTCGACAATTCCCGTATCTCACGAGAAAACGTTAAGTCAGCCTTTCCACGCTCACAAATAACTTCACCAATGAGACTAAATCATAACCACTTTGAGAAGAGAATTTTGGAGTAAGGAATATATGAAAAATAAGTAAAGTTGGGGAAACTTTTCTTTGTATAAATGAAAGGGAAAACTTTATAATCTCTCTAACGAATAAACTCACTTAACTCTACATGATTTACAAATAAGACTTCTATCTCTATTTATAGGCAAAAACCTTACAAGTTGCTTTCAAATCAATGACCATGATTTATTTGATCTAAGGACCCTTATTGGATGCAAGTTGATTTAAACCTCCTTTGTTTTCCACTTTACAACTCGTGCTTAGTTGTCGTCAAGTGGACATTCTTTACCACTTTCCTTACAAGTGGATACAACTCGTACTTAGCTTGCATCGTTGATATTTATCCTCGCCAACTCAATCTTAGCTTGCATATTGATAATATCTTACAAGTGGCAAAAGTGGACAAGTTGTGCAAGTTGCTCACTTGCATTCTTTTCTTCCAAAATGGCTGGTTCGGAACTTAGAAAAACCTCATAAGCGTGCTGGAAAACAGCTTGCTTTAGGCGGCCTACGTTCTGCCCAACAGGCTGCCTGCGTCCCCAGCCTGAGTCTGCCTGCGTCCCTTGCCAAATCTGCCTGAGTCCCCTACCGTAAGCTGTTCCGTCCTACTGAAATGCGTTACCCACGCTGTCTTGCTGCCACTACCGGGACGGATCGATTGCGACCGTGTGGGGCGTAAGTCACTCCCCCACCGAATCTGGCGACGCCCTCGTCGCCGTGTATTTTCGTAGTTCCGACTCAAATTGCCATAGATCTCCTTCATTTTCCTAAGTAGCTTCGGACTCGGACAATCCCTTCCATTTTATTAAGTATTGAGTGCAAGGAGGAACACCTCTCCTTCTCACCACTCAATCCGCCAAAATGGACTCAACATCTTTCTCAAAAGATTTTGTGACAATTGGGGGGTGCCCTTTTTGATTTGTTTCTCCCTAGATCCTCCATGTCCAGCCTGTAAGGCTTCAACAATAAGATTTACGCCTTCAAAGTAGACTTCCATTTGCCATAGAAAGTTTTCCACATCTTTGGCATCCCGTCGCCCATCATAATGTTTAGGCTTCGGATATTCTATCCTCGGGGCAATAATAGTTGAAGCGGCACCTCCGCTTGTACCGGCAGTGGATTGCTTGTATTGATCATGCTCTTTGCTCATTCTTCCAAAATGGTTGGTTCGGGACTTAGAAAAATCTCATAAGCGTGCTGGAAAACGGCTAGCTTCAGGCAGCCTGCGTTCTGCCCAGCCTGAGTATGCCTGCGTCCCTTGCCGAATCTGCCTGAATCCCCTACGTAAGTTGTTCCGTCCTGCTGAAATGCGTTACCCGCGCTGTCTTGCGGCCGCTACCAGGACGGATCAGTTGCGACCATGTGGGACGTAAGTTAAGGCTTCAAAAATCCACTATAACATATTTTGGCACCTCAGCTTAAAAGCGATGCTTCGAATCAAGTATCATCATTTTGAATGAGTCATCTCAATCATCTTGTTGAAGCAGAACTAATTAATATCTTAGTCAGAGGAGTTAAAAGAGCTAATTAATGTCTTAGTCAAGGAGTTAGTCAAGTATTTGCTTAGTTTTAATTATGTTTTGAAATTTGTAAAGTCAAGAAAATCTATTTTATCTTTTCTAGATTAAATTATTATTCATTTATTAGTTCTATGAGTCATTTCATATGTCTAGAAGTCATCTTTTTTTTACTATAAAAGAGTCCATGTACTTGGAGAAAAAGGTCAGAACATTATTATCAAGTAAAATATCAACTCCTATTACATTACGGAGAATTATCAAAAATGTCACTTTTTTTGATAATGTACAAAAAATTTGCATGTACACCTAATTTTATAAAAAAATGTCACTTTTTGTGAGAAATGTCCAACTTACCCTTATTTTAAATTTTAAAAATCTCTTTTTGATTTTAAAAGATTATAAATTTTGGGCCCAAAAAATAAAAAAATAAAAGAAGTAGAAGAAGCAGGAGGAGGATGAGGAGGAGGAGGAGATACTGCATACATAGCATATACGTGTATGTATACACAAACACAATATTAAATT
>NW_019266107.1:70656-75257 GCF_002742605.1 Olea europaea var. sylvestris
ATATATATATATATAGAAGGAGTAAATTTGATAATTTTGTTTTTCCTATTCCATCTAAATTCCTTGCAAGCAAGTCTAGTAGAACCTTACTATAAATACTAAGCATAAAGAGTGTTATATAAGATACAAACTTTATGGTAAATGAAGGTTAAAATTATATAAAGTTATTCTCCAATTAAAAAATATAAATATAACATAAGCATGCTTATTTTCCATATTAGAGCACTGGGTTATATACCAAAAAACAAAAATTACTATATACAAAAAGCAGAAAAGCTTTGTAATGTTGTTCTATGTTTTTATCTACAGGGATAAAATTCTAACTGCCTTCCAACAATTTCCTAGAAATCAATACATTTTCACTATAAAAATGCCCACCATATACAACGATTTTATCGAACTAATAATTAACTTAGTATCGAAAGATATTTTACATTTTTATTTTATGAAGTAAAATGTACAACACGATGACAAAATACTAACCAATAAGTACTAGTATATTTCTTTGGTTTAAAAACTATAAATGGAAAGCCTTTGGATGTTAATCTTCATTGCATGTGCTGTATATCAACTAAATTTAGTTCAATACTGCAGTGGAATAACATTTTTTTTTTCCAATTTATATGCATATGTACGCGTAAACAGCAATAATAAGTTAACTGAAACTCCTAATATAACCAAAACAATACTATTTACAGTGGAAAGCAAACAAACAAACATTTTGAAATCGAATTCCAGGGTTTAAAGAAGCAGTAGTAATTGTAATACCAAACTGGAAGGAAGGGAAAGGCGGGGAATCGAGCTGAAGCCACATGTTCTTGTCCTTGCGATGTGCTTTTCCGACGAGCTCTGCCTCTAAGTCCCTCGGAGAGACGCCGTCGATGACTTTGGAATCATTGGCGACCAAGGATTTCATAATTTTCTACCCAACGCAGTGCTCCACTATGGCCAGACGCGCCGCCTCCACCTCTGGAAGCTCCGGCATGGTCGTAGATGGTAATTGTACGAACCGTACTGTTGCTCTATTGTACTTGAGTAGGGGAGAAACGTGAACAGTGCGATTAAGGGATTGTTAGGTTTCGCGCGCTTTTGCCAAAAGGGAGCCTCTGACAAGTTGGAATTTAAAGAGATTTTTATATTTTTTTGATAGCAAATGTATATTGTGCGCAAGTTTGGCGAAAATTTAAATTTATATTTACTAAGTCAATGTCAATAATTAATTTTAACAATATATTCTTCAGATCCTCAAATTTTCAATACATTTTATCAACTTTTATCAAAATTTGCTAAAATTATGATTTTGATCTACACAAAATAGAGACATGACTCAAGTCCTCCGAAAGTCGACTCAATTGAGGTTAATTCGGCCACATGTTGCTAGGGAAGCAAGCTTGTAGATTTGTTTATTCTTCACATGAGGAATTGTTAAGTTGTGTCAAACTATTTTCGGTGAGCGATTATACAAATAAAAATGGACTTCAAATAGATTTCGATTTTAATGAAGAAAATAAAGTGATCGAAAAATTTTACAAGTCTAAATCATTGATTCAGTCCAAAGCGAAAATTTTAAGGTGTAATACATTTAATTAAGAAGTTGTTCAAATAGCACTAAGTTGAATAACTCAAGGTCGTTTGATCGTTTCATGAATTGAATGATTGTAGATTGGTGTTGTATATATAGTTGTAATTTATTTATCAAACTTATAATGGCAATTATATTGGAATGATAAAATATCTCTATGTGTGTATCGAGCAAGTAAGAAAACTTTGACAACAAAATGAAAAGAAAAAATAGCGGGGTCAAAATTTGGCCTAGGCAAGTCTCATTTTCGTTCACTTGAGGTCAAAACCTTAGCCTAGGCGATCGTTTGGTTTTGTATTAGGCAATCATTCAGGCCAATTTTTCTTACCTTTGTGTTTGAAATTCTAGTACTTTTTTTGTGCCTTTTCATGAAAAAATCCATCTTTTCATGAACTATTGAGACATTTGTGATCTATGAATACTAATGCATAAATAGGAGATAGATTTCATTCTTAAACACAATCAAACCACCAAAACAAGAAATCATTCCATATAGAAAGAATCTTTATTAAAGTTTCTATACATACTCAACATTTGAGTGTTTTTCAAGTTCTAAGAAAAAACACAGGTGCTTGAATGTTTATCTTCTTGTAAGACTTGTTCAATCTTACAAATTATTTACTTTGTGCCTTTTTAAACATAAAAAATAATCCTAAAAGGGGCAAATTTAGTTTGAGGACGGTGTTTAAGCGGTCAAGCCATTTCCTAATGTTTGTCTTTTCATTTAGATTCTCTTCTCTATTCTCTTTGTAGGATCAATTTTCCCAGAGTCTCAAACTAAAATTTTGTTATAAAGAATAGGATTAGTATAGCTACAATCAAACCAATGAATCAAGATCTTGTTTGTTCAGATCAATTCGACGGAACAAACTTCACTCGATGGCAAGACAAGTTGAAATTTCTTCTCATGGTAGTGAAGAATTTTTACACCCTTGATCCAGAGTTGGCACCACTATCAAAACCGACAGATGAAGATACCGAGGCCATAAGAATGGATAGGAAAAAGCATTCTAAAAATGAATTAATTTGCCACGATCACATACTCAATGCTCTATTCAACCGGTTGTATGATCTCTATAACAACACATCCTCGACAAAAGAGATTTGGGATGCATTAGAGAGCAAGTACAAATCCAAACAAGAATGTACCAAGAAATTCTTGATATCGGGGTACTTCAAATTTAAATTTCTTGAAAATATTCATATTTTTCCCCAGCGCATAAATTACAAATAATTATCAACGAACTAAAGAAGGTCAAGATTGAATTCTAGAATCTTTTCAAGTGGGTGTAATCATCGATAAACTCCCGAGGATTTGGAAAGAATACTGAAAGAAAATTTTTCATAGTTTCCAAGATTACTCCAAATAGAAGAAGAACAGAGGGCAAGAGATAAGAGTGAAAACTCTTATGAAGGCATATCAAAAGCTTATGGTTGAAAAGACAGAACCGTCCAATAAATCGAACAAGAGCAAACATTCTAAAAACTTTGACAAGTTTAAAAAGAAGCCAATGGAAATTGTTTTGTATATGAAAAACCCGGATATTTTGCAATGGAATGTCAATATCAAAAACAAAACAAGAAAGAGGGAATAAAAGTTAATTCCATTTATCAAGATAGCATTGTGACTACTGTAACAAGAAAGGTCTGACTGCTGTGGCATAGACCGTAGAGCCCGAGTATTTCCTGAAGCATCAATAGAAGCAATAGATAGTCTAGATGAGTTCAGAACCGTGGCAGTACCGAGGGAGAGTGCCCAGGGGTCCATATGTCGACAGTCTGTCCGCTTGTGGATCGACACATAAGCCATTGCTTGGTGCCGGGCCAGAAATGGTCCCAACATTTCTTGCCTGTTGAGTGCGATTCTAGTGTGCATTTGTATTAAAAGAAGCTGCAAAGTTGTTTGAAGTTTGATCCATTAAGAGGGTTCGAAATTGCCGGTGAGATTTGCCAAGCTATTAACTGAATGAACAGGCACCGAAGATGTATTAGAAGTAGTAGAATTCAGTGGCAGCGTCTTGTCTTGGATAGAAGCCAAATTATCGAAATTTGGATTAGAAGGGGGCTCGCCTTCCGCCACTTGGGAGATGAAATTTGGGCTCAATTGGCCATCATTTCTTTCAATTGGATGGTTACCCATGGACATATGACCTTGAATTGCATTTGACTTGGTCGAATTTGGAGCAAGAACATCAGGATATTCATCAATTGGATCAATAATAACCCTTTCGCGGGCATGGACCTCGGTTGAGTTTAATCCCGAGCTTGGGTTGTTAATTTCCACAATTCGATGGCGACCAAATGCTTTTCCACCGTCAATTAGATTTTACATTCATTCACTTTAGTCAATCGAAAAAGATAGAATAACAGGGAGCATCCTTTTCTAGGTGATGTAGAAACCATTTTTATTTCAACCTTCAATTAATTATATATCTAGTCTCTGACGATAAGTTTAATAAGAGGGCTTGAAATGACTTATTTGTCCCTCATATACTTAAATAAATGCAAAATACAAAAGTACTACAAGACGCCTATCCTTCATTTCAAAGCATGTTAATAATGTGTATTAATCAACGAAGGATTGAGAAAAAGAATATATGACAAAAAAAAGTGGGAACAAAATTGCAACTTTAATCAAAGATTGAAGACTTTAGTTCGATTAAATGGAGGGATAAATAAAAATTTGTGTTATCAATATAATCACCCTTCTATTTATTTAATATTTACTTTCAAAAAAAATACTTAGAGGTTGTTTGAAAAACGCTTTGATAAATGTTTTATTATATTTTGATAAAAGTTGATTTATGTAGTTGAAAAGTTAATAAAGTTGTGGACTTTATGCAGTGTGTGATTAAAATTAAAGTTTGATTGATTGAATATTTAATAAAATTTTAACAAAGTTTTAATTAACTGGCATTCAAATTACTTGTTAATGTTTTCGTAGTATTATAATCATTGCTTGGAATTTCAAGGAATGTATGGTTTATGGAAAGGATTAATCTATTTGAACCCGGGTATG
>NW_019266107.1:75323-174862 GCF_002742605.1 Olea europaea var. sylvestris
ACAATAAATGTGTGGGACCCGCCTCCCATGTGAGGGAGTGTAATCGGACTTGTAAACGCCCGGGTACATGTAGCAAATCCCTTATAAAAATTGAAAGACTTTTTAGCAGCCGAGGCATGTTCATCCTATGATTCACTTCAGTAGACTTTTTGGTTTGATGATTAGAATAAGAAGGAAATCTTTGCCAGAGTTGCTTTCAGTTGGCCGTATTATGAAAAACATTTGTTTAAATATATTTGAATCTTTCAACATAAAATTTTCGACTAAAATATAAAGTATATTTGAGAAATAGTGCTAAATAGTATATATATAACAAAGTTTGCAATTGTTTTAAATTTGTAGAATGGATTTCAGTATTTCACCTAAGTAGCAAATGTTAACAGTTTCCATAACAAAGTAGGATAAATTCGAGGGATCCTCAACCGTTTGTAAATCTGACATTCTCGTTTAACGCTTTCTATGCATGGTGTCAATGTTACAAGCATTTTCAACAATTTACGCATGCTATCCTAACATGAAGGAAAACATCTATTTGAACAGTAAGGTGCCACACATCCTCCATCAACTTCCAAAATCTTGAGACTTTTGCAGCTGTACTCGAAATTTCTCACTGCACGTACCATGTGTGATGCTTTGAAATTGGTGAATCCACATCAAAAATAAGAAGTCAGACATTTATTACTTACGATATGTCATTCCAAACAAGTTTGTAGAAGTGCAAGTAAATGAAAAGAAATTTACAACGACGAGACAAAGCCGATGAACTAATTGAAGACTAACGCTTCATTGTAATTGGAAGTTATAAAGTAATTATATAGTAATGGTTTGTTAGTAAATTGGTAGTTTTGAAAGTTAAATTTCACAAAATAAATTAAATTTGATTTACTTTTAAGTACAATCAAATTTATTAGTTCTAAAGTTTATTGGCAAGTTCCATATTCAATATATCATTTAATTGAGTTATAATTAATGTCGAGTTTTCGGGGGTCGGAATTGTCTTTGAAAGAAGTCGAAGTCGGCTCAAGAAGATCAAGTCGATGGAAAAATTCTCAAAGTCTGCCAGAGAAGTGCTCGAGCAATTTTTACATCAACGAGACCGCTCACTATCTACACGAGAAGAGCTCGAGCAAACAAGCCATTGCCCTCTGTCTGCATGACTAGCGCTCAAGCGGATGTGTTATCCATCTAAACGCTGGTCGCAATTTGCAGCCCGTTCCAAATGTGTTGAGCCACTTTTCATTCAAGAGAACATGCTGTAGAAGACTGAACGACAATCTAATAATTCTCTTGACTCAACCACAAGATCATACTACAAAAGACCAAAAGATCAGAATACCGAAACAAAAAATTCTCCTGCCAAATAGTTTCTAGAGTTTTGAAGTTGGGGAAAGGTGATTGGAGTTCCAGTTAGTGAAGAACGAGTTTTTTCTTAGTAATCCACGCAGAGGAAAAAGAAGTTCAAAGGTTCTGGAAAGTGCAGGAGGCACAATCGAAGAATTCTTTGGTAATTTACAGGTTGAGTGGTCAAAGTCTACTATTTGTAGTTAAAGTCTACTAAGGTTTAATTATGTCGGACCACTTGTAAGTTAAATCTTTTCTAGTGGATTTGTTTGATGAGGTTTGCCTGGAGATTTTTTTATCCCTGTGGAGAGTTCTTCAAGGGATATGTATGCATGATTGATTGATTAGGGATTAGACTTGTTCATCTAGAAACTGACTTGTTGCTTTTTATTGGTTGTTAATTTTAATTTCGCATTATACACCTATTCACCTCCTCTAAGTGTTAATTGAGTCAAAACCTCATTATTTCAATTAATATCGAAGTTTAATATCGATTCTTGACCAAATTTTGTCTAGATAATTCAATCACTATTTGTTCCTCCATATTTTGATACAAGCAATTATACTTATTGGAAGGTTAGAACGAGATCCTTTTAAAATCTATGGATGAATGGGTTAGTATGGAAAAGGGTTCGGCTGCACCCATCTACTTCTATTGCTGGTGTTATTATACATGATGATATCTCTTCTTGCTCCAAGGATGATTTAGCTAAGTGTAATTGGAATAGTGGAGGTGTTCATACTATATTTATGGCTATTTTTTCGAAAGAATTTTAACAAGTGTCCATGTGTGAGACTGTTAAATAAGCTTGGGATATTCTAGAAAATAACAAATTAGGGAACTAATATCGTAAAAAACTCTGAATTATAGATGTTGACCACTAAGTTTGAGGAAATTAGGATGAAAGATAATAAATCCTTTGATGAGTTCTATGAAAAACTAAATGATATACTAAATTCTAGTTTTATTAGGTGAATGAATCCTTGAGACCAAAATTGTAAGAAAAGTTATTAAATCCCTACTTGAAAGGTTTAGACCTAAGGGTACTGCTATTGAGGACAGCATAGACCTAGATCTAGTTGGATAGAAAAACTTGTAGGGTCTCTTCAAACCAATGAACTTAGTCTACCTTAGTCTAAGAAAAATAAATCTTTAACCCTAAACACTATTAAGGAAGAGACTGGTGATCAGACTAATAATGACACCTTGAAGGATGAAGAGTTTGCTTACTTCATTAAGAAATTAAAAAAAAAAAAAATCTTTAGGAGCAATAAGAGACCTTCTAAGAGGTTTAAGGGTAACTCTAATAAATTCATGAAAGGTAAAAGAAAGAAGAAACATGCTAGAGATGTCAGGAAAAAGGTTTCAATTTGTTAAGTGTCATGCATGTCAAAGTTTTGGACATGTTAGAGCTGAGTGCCCAAATTATAAGAAAACCTTAGTTTAGGCTATGAACGTCACTCTCACTAATGATGAGCCTAACACTGATGATCAAAGTGAGCATTCCAATTTTGAGGGTTTAAATTATATGGCATTTGCTTCAATAGTGAGTGAACCTGTAAAGAAGAACGAGAGACTTGAGGAAATAGGGCAATTTAACTTTTCACAGGAAAAAACAGAAGATGAACAAGAAATATATGAGGCTTTTGGCCAATTGTCTGAGGAGAGCCTTAAGTCGAAGAGGACAAATAGCTCTGCCTTTAAGAAGTTGCATGAACTTGAGTTTGAAAAGGAGAGACTTATAATTAAACTTGAGGAGTCTAATAGAAGTCTGAATGAGTTGATGGTTGAAAAAGACCCTATAAATTAAGATTAAGACTTTTATTAGTGATCTTGAGAAATAAAATGCCCAATTTTGATAATTTTCTAGTGGCTCTAAGAAAATTAATAATATACTAGGCCCTTGTTTGAGTCACATTATTTTTCTTAGAATGCGTTTTTGAATAGTGTATTGATGAAAAGTTTGTGATTAAAAAATAAAGAAAATATTTGGATTCGAGTGGAATATTATTTTATTGAAAAATATGTGGTTGAAATGGTGTCAAATCACCATTTAAGAATATATTTTTTTGAAAAAATGTGGCTCAAACATGGCCTAGGATTGAATAAACCAGTTGGGAATAATAGAGGTTTAGACTTTAAAGAAACAAGTTCTTATACCTCTAGCTCTTATAAAACCAAGTTTATTCCTGCCTTTATCATATGTGATAAGTGTGTTTTTGCACACTTATTTACATCACAAACATGACTTAAATACAAGTAAAATGATTGAATTGTTACTTAATTTTGTCGAATTCATGCAATGTAGGTAATTCTATGGAAATAGTGAAATTCAGGAGAAAAGAGCAGAAAAAGGACCAAATTGGAGCAAAATGAAAATTCAGGGACCAAATTGCAATTATTTGAAAGTTGATCCGATGAACACAACAAGCAATTGATCAAGCTAAGCACCAATTGGAAGTTATAATGGAACATTGGAGCAACTAGAAACAAGAGAGGAGGTCAAGGGGTGAAGGAATGAAACTTGAGGATCAAAATGACTCAATTTAGAAGTTCACTCTACTATGCGGTCGCATAGTAGAAAATCTATGTGGTCGTGAGTAACCATTGTACTTGGACATAGGATATCGGCAAAAGGAATTGAGGTAGACAAGGCAAAAATTCAAGTGATTGATAAATTACCACCGCCTACATCAGTTAAAGGAGTTCGTAGTTTTTTAGGGCACGCTGGATTGTAACGGAGGTTTATAAAAGATTTCTCGAAAATCACTAAACCTTTGTGCAATTTGCTAATGAAAGATGTAACCTTTGAGTTCAATGAGGATTGTCTCACAACCTTCAACACTTTAAAGGAAAAACTTACGACAGCACCAGTAATTGTAGCACCAGACTGGGAATTGCCTTTTGAATTGATGTGTGATGCAAGTGATCACGCTGTAGGTGCAGTATTGGGACAAGGGAGGAACAAGATTTTTCATGTGATCTACTATGCAAGCAGAACTCTAAATGATGCACAAATAAATTATGCAACCACTAAAAAGGAGCTATTGGCTGTGGTATTTGCATTCGACAAATTCAGGTCATACCTCGTCGGATCTAAAGTCATCGTCTATACTGATCATGCTGCATTGAAGTATCTGCTCACAAAGAAAGATGCAAAGCCGAGATTAATTCGTTGGGTGCTGTTGTTGCAAGAATTTCACATTGAGATACGCGACAAGAAGGGCACCGAGAACGTAGTAGCAGATCACCTATCCAGACTAAAACCTGGGGAGACGGAAGATTTAGTGGATATAAATGAGATCTTCCCGGATGAACAAATGTTGAGAGTGGATGAAGCACCTTGGTACGCAGATATTGTCAATTACTGGGCCAATTCTATTCCACCGCCTGACTGTTCCAGTCACCAAAGAAAAAAATTCTTCGCCGAGTTAAAATACTATTTCTGGGAGGATCCAATTCTCTATAGACGAGGAGCTGATCAGATAGTGAGGAGGTACGTACGTGAAGAAGAAGTACATGAGATTCTCGAGCACTGTCACTCATCCGCATATGCAGGACACTTTGGAGCTTCAAAAACAGCTGTAAAGATTCTACAATCAGGTTTCTACTGGCCTACACTGTTTAAAGACACATTTGAGTTTGTTAAGAGGTGTGACAGATGTCAACGCACTGGGAATATCACGAGGAGAAATGAAATGCCACTGAACAATATTTTGGAAGTGGAGATATATGATGTTTGGGGAATTGACTTCATGGGACCTTTTCCCCCTTCGTTCTCAAACCAGTATATCTTGGTGGCAGTGGATTACGTCTCAAAATGGGTGGAAGCAATTGCATTGCCAACAAATGACTCAAAGACAGTAATTGAATTCTTGAAGAAATATATTTTTACCCGATATGGTACACCGCGGGCTATAATCAGCGATGGGGGCAAGCATTTCTGTAATCGCCAATTTGAGCAGCTGCTGAATAAATATGGTGTTAAACACCGCGTTGCTACTCCATATCATCCACAAACCAGCGGGCAAGTTGAGGTATCTAATCGGCAGCTGAAGAGAATACTAGAAGTAACTGTGAATTCATCTAGAAAGGGTTGGTCTAAAAAGTTGGACGATGCATTATGGACTTACAGAACAGTATTCAAGACCCCGATCGGCATGTCTCCATAACGCCTAGTCTTTGGGAAAGCATGCCATCTGCCATTAGAAATGGAGCACCGGGCATATTGGGCTATGAAACAGTTAATTATGGACTTGAATGCCACCAGTGAAAAACGTCTACTGCAACTGAATGAGTTGGATGAATTTAGAATGGAAGCTTATGAAAATGCAAAACTTTACAAGGAGCGAACCAAGAAGTGGCATGATATGCACATTCAGAGGCGAGTATTCGAAGTGGGGCAGCAAGTACTACTGTGTAACTCGAGACTCAAGCTATTTCCAGGAAAACTACGATCACGGTGGTCAGGTCCCTACACAGTTACAAAAGTCCTCCCATATGGGGCTATACAAGTGAGCCATGAGAATAAGGGTACCTTCACTGTTAATGGGCAAAGGTTGAAACACTACTGGGGCGGTGACTTCTCTAACCAAAAGTCAACCGTTCAACTCGAGACGCCAAAATGAAGCAGCCGCAGAAAAGTCGAGCTCTCAACTATAACTTAGTGCTGGGTGGGAGGCAACCCACTGTATCCTTTTTATCTATTTATTTACTTTATTAGGTTCTGCATTAGATTAGGAAGTTTATTTACAAACTCATTTAATATTTTGTTATGTGGTCATCGATCATATAGGCATGTTAAAAGAGTCCAAGCACTGTTCACACGAGTCCTTAAGTATCACACACGAGTTCGGATTGATTTAAGTTGTTTGGGTAGTTGAGTGTAGAATTCACGTATTTCGAGGAAAATTATGTTTTCTAAATTTCACATGTCAATGTTTTAAAAGTATGTTTTTGAAAAATTGGGGACATTGAGAGTCGGGTCATTTATTAAAAAAAAAAAAGGTGTCTATGCGGTCGCATAGACACCAACCGAACGAAAAGGTTAAAAAAAATTATAACTATGCGACTGCATAGCTTTTAACTATGCGGCCCGGATCATTTTATTGTGATTTCCAAATAACTTTCTTCCCAACTCCTCTCTCGCCCAAATTCCTTTTGGATACGATTTCTACACATAATTACATTTCACTCACCTACACTACACAAGAATCTCGAGGTTGGAGTTGCACTATCATCAAAAGGAAATCAACTTTCCATCTCCATTCAACCCCTACAATTCCAAGGTATGTGTTCTAGGTTTATTCACGAGTGAAGTTTCAATTTTGAGGATTCGAGGGACAATGGGTTAGTTCTTGTACGTTTGGATTTGAGGTGCTTGTGTTGTGCGAAAATTTGGAATGATTCTAAAACTAAATTCTTTCAATTGGCATCAATTTCACACTATGCATGCAATGTGTTTGATAAAATGCTACAATGACTACTCTATGTTTAATTATGCTTCTTGCATTGCCTATGATGTGTGGAGGACTTAAATTACATAATTGGTTGCATTCCTATGGACATTAATTTGAAAAGCACATATCCCATAGTCCTAGATGCTATATGGTTGAATGTGTGTCTTTTAGGCATGACTTAATCTCCAATTGTTGAAATTTTAGAGATTTCATACAATGACATACAACTTGCTTGATCTATTGTCAAGCTTAAATGAGCCACGCATATTAGTGAGTTTGGGCTTAGCATACACACGAATTGGACATTTCAAACACCAAAATTGCCTATGACTACACACATGATTAAGACACTGCCCATAACACCCTCCGTCCCTTATTTTACACTACCATTTGACACACCAAACGAACTCCGATTGAGCTGAAATTTAGATATGTGCTAGACCTCATTGCATACTTTCATATGCCCGGAGGTTGCCCGGGACAATCTTGATAATTCTCGATGGTGCCCGGGGCTGAAGGTGTACACTCAATCATGACTCCAACCCTTTCACTATGAGCATATTCACCCAAATTTTCTTAGTTTTCGTATGGGCTATACATTTATACTATTCTAATCATCATACGTTGTTCATTACACACCATGGTAGTATACATGCATATTGAAACAAGTTTGGGAGATTTGTGAATTACGTGCTTTTCATTTTATGCGATTTCTCGCTGTACAACAAGACGTTAAATGCTAGCTATTTTCCAACTTTACAGGATGCCACCAAAACGAACTTCAAAAGAAAAAGAAAAGGTTGGCTCATCATCTGGCACAGCACGTACTCGAGTGCTTGAAGGAGGGATACAGAGATTTTTGACTTCCGAGGTAGCAGCCCGATATGAAAATATAGTGAGTCGATGGACAGTGACACCAGAGCGGGCTGTTAAATTGGAAGACTTTCCTGATTTCGAGCTGACCACTTTGGTGCATAACTGTGGATGGGGTAAAGTAGTGGAGCAGCCACATCGGATTTATGAATTGTTGGTAGGGGGATTTTACGCCAACTTCAATACAGAAATTGACACACTAGGGTCCGACCACCTGCATCAGACTTGGGTCAGGGAAAAATGGATCACATTCTCACTCGAGGTTATTCAAGACTACTACCAGCACACGTGGGACAACATAACCCCTATACCAGGTGATTTCAATTGGCATGAAGTGACGGAGATCTTATTGGGGCGACAAAATGCATGGCCACTTCCCACCACCGAGTGGTACCAGATTGAGCTGACACCATCTATAGCCATCCCGTGGCTGTTTATGTGCCACAACATTGAGCCGACCTCTCACAGGACCACATTCACAGATCCCACAGCTGGATTCCTTTATCACTTGGTGCGAGGTAATAAGGTTGATCTTGCCACTCTTTGCTATAATCAGATCCATCATGTGGGTACCTTGGGAGACAGGCACAACTCAATGATCCTTCCAAGCCTCATCTCCGAAATATGCATAGCTGCTGGTATAAACATTGCATCCAGGAAAGTGGCTGCCAAACCCAGCCCTATCATAAAGCACAGTACCTTAGAGGCTCAAGACAGAGCCAGGATAAAGCACTGGGAAAAGCAAGAAATTGAACGACGCAGACAGCAGGAAGAGCAAGGTCACGAGCACGCAGAGCAAGAGATGCCTCAAGCTCCACCACCACAGGTTGAGATAAATGCACAATTGTGGCGCCAGATTTTCACCACCACCACAGGAACCAGCCGAGACGTACAGAGTCTCCAGCAGGCTATGGGGACTTTGGCGACTGAGATGCATACAGCCCATCGTGACATCTGCATTTCCACTGATATGTCACGTGCTGCTCACCAGGATGCCCAGGTAGCTAGGAGGGAGATGGAATCTATGAACGGTCGACTTAGTGTGTATGTGGGCAGGGTGGATGGCATCCAGATGAGGGTAAATGAAACTTGGGAGCGTCTGGGCCAATTGGAAACACGTGTTGAGGGAATCCATGATGAAATGACACAGCAGTCAGCACTGATGAGAGAGATCTTGGCGCGCCTACCTCCACCTCCAGCTGATGGTACTGCAGGTTCTAGCTTCCCATCGCAGCCCCCGTATTGATCAGGGAAGTATCGTTTGCCTCATTTGTACTCATTTTCTTTAAATTTTGCCATCTAAACTTTAATTTTCGCATTGAGGACTATGTCTTGTATAAGTTTGGGGGATGGTGGCATAATTTGAAAAAGACATTCAGCATGTAATTAATTGCATTTCCACAATCCAGATTTAATTTAACTAATTGTTGTATGATGCATGCTTGTGAGTGAATATTGATTATGCTTATGTATGCTTGTGTGAGCTTAATCGCCTTGCCGGCTATGATGTTACTATTGGATTGGTATATTTCAAAACTTTGGAGTCGGTGTTAATTGGGCCAACTAATACTTGTTGATGTAATACTTGACATTCTTTATGCACGCCATTCATGCTTTACATGTTAGGTAAGTGATTGGGGTTTTGAGCATAAAGTAGGAAAATAATTATAACTCTCTATTGAATTAACCCGTAAATTACCTTAAGACAGTTTGGTGATAGTTGAGCTATTATAGGAAAACATTGAGATAAGTGAGGCTCAGTGCATGAATCATTGTGTGGATTGCCTAGACCAGTGGGATGAAGAGTAGGTGAAAATCTTAAATTGAGGGTTGGTTTTGGATACCAGATGTCTAGAAAAATAAGGGTATAAACTTAATTTGTGAGAATAAGACACTTCTTTTCATACCTTTATGACTCGAGCAAGTAAGCCTGTAAGGATATTTCAAAATCTGGTGCCCTAAGGTCAATTAATCTGGGAGTCATCGGCCCAAAGCTCGAGACATGGGTCATATAGAAAGCAAGAGGTAAAGAGGTTAATAAAAAGTCATCTGATCGAGCCTTTATAACTCGGGTGAATAAGTCTGCAAGGGTTTAAAACCTGGTGCCCTAAAGCCAACTGGTTTGGGAGTCACCGGCCTAAAGCTCGTTATATGGGTTATATAAAAAGCAAATGAGAAGATGATAAATAAAAAAAATCAGAAAACCAGAGAAAAGTGAGAAAAACAAAAAGAGACAATAACAAGAAGAAAAGCCCTTGGATATTTGGTGGAAGAAACTATACCTTTGAGACGAGGTAAGTAACATAGTTTAATCTTGAGTGTCGAAGCAATGAAAACTAGGAGAGCCTTCACATGTTGACATGTGAACTTGTGATAGTGAGATTAATCCAAACTACGAGAGGGTGAAAACTATAGCTAGGTAAACTCATAATTTTTAAACACAACCCCAGGATAATTGAGTGAAAAGAATAAGTTTGGGAGGTTGTGTATCTCTCGAGCGAGTAAGGAGACATTTGATCACTTGGGGTTGGGACTCAAACTCATCATGAACTTGATATGTTAGCATGAATCCACACACATGCGTCAAGTATGCACTTAACAGGTAAAGGTTGATGTCATTTTGCAATGATAAATTTTCATAAAATCAATTACTTAGTCCAAACCTAAGCCAAGGTAAGGTGTTAAGCCATGTTTGTTCAGAACTATATCACTATCTTGTTTGAGGATAAACAATAGTTCAAGTTTGGGGGGTTTCATAAGTGTGTTTTTGCACACTTATTTACATCACAAACATGACTTAAATATAAGTAAAATGATTGAATTGTTACTTAATTTTGTCAAATTTATGCATTGTAGGTGATTCTATGGAAATAGTGAAATTCAGGAGAAAAGAGCCGAAAAAGGACCAAATTGGAGCAAAATGAAAATTCAGGGACCAAATTGTAATTATCTGAAAAGTTGATCCGATGAACACAACAAGCAATTGATCAAGCTAAGCACCAATTGGAAGTTATAATGGAACATTGGAGCAACTAGAAACAAGAGAGGAGGTCGAGGAGTGAAGGAATGAAACTTGAGGATCAAAATGACTCAATTTAGAAGTTCACTCTACTATGCGGTCACATAATAGAAAATCTATGCGGTCGCGAGTAACCATCCAGGATTAAAAACGCCAAAATCCATATACCTATGCGGTCGCATAGGTATAATCTGTGCCCGATTTTTGCATTTTCCTTATATGATTGCAACTCTTTTGGTAACCTAATTTCGACGGGTTTAAATAGCAAAAAATGTCCAGAAGCCGACACGAACGAATTAGGAGGCAAAAACATTCATTTTGGAGAGGATTTGAAGGTAAGAACAATGATTGATGCGAAGATTTCTTCAAGTTTTGATAACCCAGTGATGTATTTTATTCAAAACCTGATAGATTTCATTATTTTTATCATGATAGGCTAGATTTCTGTAACTAGGTGATCGATGAATCATGTAATTATTATTAAACCTGTTATTTCATGACTTTGAATTCATAGTTCGATGGGATCATTTGAATGAATTATATTGATTTATTTATTTCCACAATTAATGTGCACTTAATTTGTGTGAATTTGGTGGTTTAATTCTGAATTTGAGAAAATTGGATTAAACTCGACATATATAATTCATCATAGGGTCCGATAGGGGATAGAAATATACCCCTATGCCCTATATAAATCTTTAATTGCTCACAAAAAAAATTACATTCGTTCTTGTATAATTGCATTCATCATAGAAATATAGGCTGGTGATTTATGAGAATAGGTAAATTTAGGAGTATTGATTTGTCAAATTCTCATTGGATTATCAAAATTGAGAAATTAGGGTTTACTTAATAATTATTTGGGGATTCGTGATCCTAGTGCATTCGTTTTACATAGATTTTCATAAATTGACAATACATTTCAATTATTTTCATACCATTTTCGTAATTGAGTCATTCGTTAAGTGAATTTGAGTAATTAGGGTTTAATTTGAAATTAGGGTTCCTCAATTTGGGGATTTCTTCCAAAATTAGGGCTTTGAATTCTAAAATTCATTTTAAGTCAATTAGTTTCGGTTAAGGCTAAAATAAATAAAATTGAACTACTGTTTCTCTGTGGGACGATACTCAGACTTCTAAAGTCCACTTTATTATTTGTCACGACCCGTACACTTACGGTAATTTAAATCGAAAGAAATAATTTCGCAAACAATAGGGTTGGCAACGGTTTGATTATGGGTCGGTTCAGCCAAAATCATAACCGCACCACCAACTTTTTGACCATGTCATAACCGCACCATAACCACATAAATCGATTCAATTCAATTTGGTTCATATCTCGATTCGGTTAATAACCACGAAAATAAATTATTTTTTATAGGTTCATCCGTCAAATTGATATAAAACAATTTATGAAAAAATTCAATGAAAACAAAAACACAATATTCCAAACGAAAATACAAATATTATCAAACAATATTCCAAATGTAAATGCAAACATTATCTTAATTTTCAATTGTAAAATACAAATTTAACAAACAATATTATAAATATAATAATACTAAACTTTTCCTTCATTCTTAATTGTTGTGTATCGAAGTTACTTAATTAATTCTTCCCTACAAGTCTTACTAGCATAGATCAACATTCAAAGTTGATTCCTATTCATCCTTGGCAATACTGGCACGTCTAAAAAAATATCGAACTCTGTTTTTATATGATCACCAGTAATAGAATGGCTAACAAATGTAACAAATTTTCGGAGGCGACGACAACTTGGACCGTAGAGGCAGTGGAGTCGTGCCTGAGTTTGTGGTTTGTGGAGAGTATGGTTTTTATATACTGTCATACTAATGCTATTATGGGCTAATGGTAAGTAGGCTGGTCGAATGAATCAGGTAGATGTAATGAGGAGAGGAGGGGTTTTGTTTTTGTCTGGATAGAAAAGTAGTATAAAGCCCATAATCAATTCAATTATGTGTGTGTGTGTGTGTTTTTTTTAGTGAATAATCGCTTCGGTTTTGATTCGATGACGTAAATACCATACCCGCACCATTAGAACCGGTTCATTAAAATCAAAACCATATCCACCCCATTGCACCATCGGTTCGATTTTTTTCACCCAATTCAGTTCGGTTAACCGCGATTTTCGATTTTGACGGTTCAAATTGCCATCTCTACTCTATCAAGACCAAGTGTGTAGGAGTCCTAGGACAAAGATCATCGAAGCAACATAAGGTTATTCAACCTAAAGTCCAAAATTTGAAACCTAGAGGTACTCGTAGATTCATTCCCACATGTCACAACAATGGTGAGTTAGGCCATATAAGACCTAGGTGCCACAAGCTCTTGGTTAGGAGTAACAAACTGGATATCACTACTTAATTTAGATTCTTAACTGATCAAGTTAGTCACTTTACTGAAATGATAAGTTACTTGACTAAAATGACCTCTTTTTCTAGAAAGGTCTATGTTAAAAAGAGTGAACTCATAGGTCAAAGTGATGAATTAAATTTCAATGTTGCTCACATTGCTCATAAAGGCAAGAGTGTTTGTGTACCTCCTTGAATAGGTCTTTAGGTGCATGCATTTGAAAGTTCATGGTGTCTACATATTCATGCATCCACTATAATTTTTCTTGTCTCATTTTTTGCATTATCTTTCAATAAAATATGAAAAAAGAAAAAGGAAAAAGGAATTTGATGACATAACTCTTTGAAGTGATAATTGACCATATTATTTTGTGATCGAGTACTAGTTAAATGAATGAACGATGACTAAAGTTTCCATCAACTTATTTAAAACTTGTTTGGAGTACTTGGTACAGGTTTCATGTATCATCTACATTACACACACAAGCTCTTGATAGTAAGTTTTGATCGTGTGTGTGAGATTTGAGGTGAAAGTCATCGATGTGGTGAGGTGACCTCGAATATAATTGACCTAAACTCTAGCATATTCCCTATAAATATTGAGCTTCAAAAGATTTGAATTACATGCCTATGGAATGAGTGTAATACATCTTATACTTCTCTTTATAACATTTATGACTCAAGTAATTAAGCATGCTAGGGTATCTAAAACCTGATGTCTATAGTTATCTGACTTGAAAGTCATTGGATAAAAACTTACTACAATGATCAGATAGAAAGTTTAACAAAAAAAGTCTATACATAAGATATAGAAAAATAGAGAGAAAAAAGTATATAATCACAAATAGGGAGAGAAAAAGTTATATAAAAAAAAAAAAAATGACCTATTTTGTTTAAAAGGCTATAGTAGTGTTGTGTTTGACTTTCACTATTTAAGGAAAATATTCATTCACTAGTGATTTCTTATGTACTTTCTCACAAAATTGAGGTTTTGAGTTTTGTTCACAAGATACTAGTGGTACTTTTCACACCTTGGTCTTTTATGCATTATACTCCATATAAGTTTAGAATGAGTTGTATGGGAAGAGTTCATTGTTCATGAATCTTACATGTATAACTAATCAAATAACTGTTCATGTAATCATGTTATTAGAGTTCAATGCCATGATGTTTTTTTTTCAAAAAAGTGTTATTTTTAAGGAAAATTTCATTCTCTCATTACATGTTTGCATAGTTTTTCAATCAACATATGCATGTGTATCTCTAGGTCAATTTCTATCAATGTGCATAAATAGTGCTCTCCTTCCTTTATTATTCATGATTATGTTGCTCGTTTTCCTTTGTTATTCATGACAAAAAGAGGGAAGTTATAGTATTTATTTCAAGGAGGTTAGTAGTTTTTAGTTAAGGGGAGTATTAGGAGTGTTAATTTTATTTGACTAGCAAACACCTTGGGATTTTAATATATATTGTGTTTGGTGTTTTGTATAATATTGATATCATTTGTCATGTTTAGGTTTTAAGTTATTGATGCACATGGTACATGTTTGTACTTGCGTCGTATATATGACTTAGTTATATGCTTTATTATCAGTTTTCTCGTGCTTTTATACTTGGTATTATGTGATTTGATGTGTTTCATAAAACATGTACAAGCAATTGAGATGCAGTTTAGGTTTGAGTTTTTGGATTGATAGAGCTTAGGTTGTGTTGATTGTATATTTAAAATAAATGATTTTGTCACAGAATGTTAGAATGGAAGTTTGTTAGGTCTAAAGTGTATTGGCATTTCCATATACAAAATATCACTTAATTTATATTTTTGTTGATATCGAACATTGTCAATGGGCTCCACTACAAAAATCATCTTGACAAGTCACTCTGCCCAAAAGGTGTTAGAAAAGGGGAGCAAGGTACTTGTCCAATAACACTTGTACTGTGACATCTGAGCAATCCTCGAGGAAATTCTAATGACCTGAGCCTTTCTATTCAACGTGTTGACTTACGTACTGTCCATTTTGGAAGAAATTGGGTCATCTTACCCCTCACGATATAATAGAAAGCCATGAGGAGTAAAATGAGTTTAGGCTCTCCAAAAACGGACAATAAGTAAAATATAATGACCTGGACATGAGGCCCAGATCATTAAAAAAAATACCCCGCTAGCTCTTTTTTTCTTGACACTTTTGGGTAAGTAGGTGGTAGATCCACTGCAAATAAGCTGGAGCTTAGCACTCACATTTATATATAATATTATTCTTTTGAGTAGCCTTGTTGAGATGGTTCAAATATATTGATTAGAACGCATAATAATAAATGTTTCGAACACATTTTGAAAACCAAAAGTCCAAACTCTTGGAAAACTCTTCTAAATTGAACTAATGTTGGGTCTATTCTAATTTATTTGTGTGTAGCATGTGGGAAGAGTAGAATGATGTATAGAGTAATTGCGTTTTGCATTGCAATGCCATGTATAATGTAATTCACTTCTCGGACCAAGTTGTGGAGTAAATTTGGGCTAATTGAAACTCTAGCACTAGTATGGACAGTTCATTACTTTTGCGAATGCTATGCTCTTTGTCAAGAATATAGAGAGCTTGAGAAATATACTTTGCAAACCTTGCTATCTTTCTACGATGCACAATTGATGTAAAGGGGAAATCCTGTAAAAGGTTTGCACAAAGTAGGCGAACTACTCCCCCATCCAGGGTTGCCAGAAATAGCTATTAAAACGCATATTGGCAAATGAGTAAAATGTGATACTATAATAGAATCAGTTATGAGCTACCTAATAATAGATTGCTCCTTTTCATTTCTCCTTAAATGTCCAAATTATCTCAATGCTTTGAGGAAAATTTATAAATACTCTCGCCTACGAGAGAAAAAAAAAATCATGCAATTTCAAATAAGACCCTCTCAAATAGCCATCTCTTCTTAATTTGATTTAAGCCTAAAAACTAATAAATTCTAATTAGATGAGAGGAATTTATTGATTCGATTTCTACCGAAAATATATATCACGTTCAATCAACAATTGTCCCTCAATCTTTTAATCACCCATTGGCATTATGTCTTTAGATCGAAATGTTAAAATGTATGTGCAAATTGCAAATTTTAATTCTCAACGTCCAAAGTAGCAATCTTGTCGGAACCAATTTTGTGTTGGTTGTCATCAACCTTCAAAAAATTAGCAAGCCAGTCCCTCTTTATAGTCCCATTTCAGCCATTATATCAAGTCACGTGAGTTGCATATAATAAAAAGTAAAATAGTCCATCCTAAAATAACTATGTAAATAATAAAGCTAAGGTACGAGTATCTCACTCAAAACGATATTCAAGCCTTTCATATTATTAAAATTTTCAAGGAACTGATGCAAGAAATTTTTTTTATGACTTTCCCCATATTTAGTATAAATTCTCTAAAAAAAAAAAATTCAAACTTATTTTCAATTATATATTCTTACAATAAAATAATTTTGTCCATGAAACCATAAATTTTTTCTACTTTTTAATCATATAATTTCAGAAAAAATGAATTTTCACAATTTATTCTAAATTTTTTTTACATCAAATTGACCTTATTATTTGTTTCAACCGCAAATACGAAAGTAATGTAACTCACACAAATCTGTAAAATAGATTGAACATTAAACTCCATTACAAATTGATGCAAACCCGATTAGCAAGACTGCTACCGAACCCACAGGAATTTATTACGGATCCTAAAAACGCCCAAATAATAATCAAGGTTTAGGAATCGACTCGCAAAAGTGAACCAAATAATCGTACGTATATGAAACAAACGACCTTTTAATCACACAATTTTGAAATCTCCCCCGAATTTGTGGATTCGACCCAAAGAATTAGTGAATCAAACAACCCAACGATAACGACGATGCGAAAAACCTTTTGATTACACAATTCAATGATTCACACCCGAAGTTTTGTTTGAACACCGCAAGATATCAAATCTTGATAAGTTTGATATTTTGAAGCAAAGCTTCGAAAGAAAATTCATTCAATAATCCCTCATAAAAGTCTTTTCTATTACAATGAGAAAATAAATCTATTTATACTAAAAACCTAGCAAGTAGTTTGAAAAGGAATAAAACTCTAAAAATATAAAAGTTACCAAAATTAAGAATTCTAGAAAAAATAAAACTCCTAAAAATATAGAAATTACCAAAAATAAAGAATTCTAACCAAAACTAACAACTTGTGAATTTTGGAAACTTTCCCGGCCGGAATTGACGTTGCGGATCATATCAGTCCCTCTCTCTTCGAAAGGATTCGACCTCGAATACAAACCTTGAATGTTCAAATTATAGCATTTATCTCCAATTAATGCAAGTACATGAAATGATCCATCTCCTCTAGGATGCAATTTTGACCGCTTTTGTATTCAAACCCACCTCTTGCATATGTATACCCAATCGCGTTAACAATGGTTGAAGTGCTCACGCCTTGACTGCTTACTTTGGCCTATTTGAGATAATCCCAAAATAATTTTATGTGATGAGTTACCGTGCATTTTCCATGTCCTTCCTCGCCTAGGCACTGATAGTAATGACACTTCAAATGGATGCATTTTTCCCGCCAAGTCAACTTTGTAATTCAATCCACTACATACAAATTCATTCCACTACCTTTGAATCTCCATAGTCTCCTCAGGGATAACAAAATCAATTTTCGGCATTATAGAGATATCCAGATTAAAGCATTGTTGTTGTTGAATGTTATCCACTATTTGATAATCAATGCCCGAGTTGAAAGGGATTCCAATCTGATTGATTTCTGGAATCGAATCTTCATTATCCTACAAAACAAAATTATTCAAAATGGGGAGGGAAGTGTTAATTATCGCTAACGCCTCCTCCACTTCACTCTCCTTTTCCACCTCCGAAGACTCTCCCCCATTTTGTTGTACCGCCACTTCTAATTTAACCACTTCTTCATTCTCATTTTTACCCTCAACCTCCTTTTCATTTTCCCATGGCTCTTCCCCCCTTTTTCTCACAATCAACCACGTCACTAATTTTATTTTTACTCTTTTACAACTTTGGATGATTAATTTGAGACCTAAGAATGTCGAGAATCTCGGAGAATTCCTGTTTATAATCCACCCCAATCCTCTTGCTTGATGTACTATTTCCACACTTCGCACTAGGTGTTTTCTTTTCCACTAGATAATCATCTCCACATCATCTCCTAGGCTTCTCCCTAAATTCGACTTCTCGACAATCTCTCCTATAATAATTTGTATCCTTTCTCCCATGCCTATCGCCTCTTTTTCTCGATTCCCATAATCCATCAATGCCACAACCATATCCATATGCATCACAATTTTTCATCCTAGGTTCCCGTCTCCTCACATTGAACCTCTCATCACATTGATTCCTATGAATAATTTTCAATTTCACATTCAATCTATCCAATTTAATTTCCATATTCTCAACCATTATTTCAAACCTCCATATCATCCTTTCCGACATCTGGAATTGACTTTGACGTGAATTTGACATTTTTTTACTACTTTTTTTTTTTACTCTTTTTTTTTTCACTCTTTTCCCCCCCCCTTTTTACTCTTTTTTCCCCTTTTTTGACTCAAATTTTTTTGTACCATACAGATGAACAATATTTTTTTTTTCAAAACACAAAGACAACTAGCTTACTAAAGATTTTGGATATAAGACTCAACAAACCGAAAAAATTTACAGAAACTTGAAGAAAACAAAGACTCAATAAAAAAATAAAACGATATAACATTGATCTTGGTGCCTTAGCTCTGATACCAAATGATGCGAACACAGTTAGCAAGGTTACTATCGATCCACAGGAATTGATAACGAATTCCAAGAACGCCCAAATAATGATCAAGATTTAGGAATCGACCCGTAAAAGTGAACCAAGCAACCTTACGTACATAAAACGAACGACCTCTTAATCACACAATCTTGAAATCTCCTCCGAATTTATGGATTTGACCCAAAGAATTAATGAATCAAACAACACAGTGATAACGACGATGCGAAGAAACTTTTATTACACAATTCAATGATTCACACCCGATGTTTTGTTTGAACGCCATAAGATATCAAATCTTGATAAGTTGGGTATTTTGAAGCAAAGCTTCGAAAGAAAATTCATTCAATAATCCATTATAAAAGTCTTCTGTATTACAATGGAAAAATAAATCTATTTATATTAAAAACCTAGCAAGCAGTTTGAAAAGGAATAAAACTCTAAAAATATAAAAGTTACCAAAATTAAGAATTCTAAAAAAAATAAAACTCCTAAGAATATAGAAATTACCAAAAATAAAGAATTCTAACCAAAACTAACAACTTGTGAATTTTGGAAACTTTCCCTATCGGAATTGACGTTGCGGATCACATCAAAAATATAATTTTTTGATAGCCTTTTTCTTCTAGTAAAACGTAATAGATTGAACTTTAAACTCCATTAAAAATATAATTTTTTGATAGCATTATTCTTATAGTAAAACGTTTTTAATAGTTTTGTCGAACATTAGAATTTAGCAAAAATTAATACTTTGTTGCCGTAATTCTCTTTCTCTAAAGATTTTTTTTTTTTTTTTATATTTCAATTAAGTCCTTTAAAGTGATAACCTTTTTCTTTTGGTTAGGTGGCTAGTAAATGTGGCGACACAGCAGCAACAATTTCAAATGACGACTCCAATGGGGCAAAGGATGGGATCATATATTAGGATAAATCTCCTCATCCATGACCGCATGGACCCTGGATTTCCGAGGCGCCTATTTGGCACCCTCTATTGGAGTGTGGCCCTAAATTTCTAGCAAGGTTCCATAAATTATTAATATGAAAACTCAAAGTCAAATCTTTGTTTGTTGTCATGTTTAATTTATATATTTTGTTTAGAGATCAAGAATTTGACTCTTGTGATAAATTGAGGAATTCTTGAAAGATATATTTATGATCGAAAACTTATTTTTTGTAAAAAAGATGGTACATTATTGAACAATAAAAATAATAAAAAGAAGCAAATAATGTTCATTTGAGCAAGTCAATTGTCACATACAAATATGATTTAGTCCATACACATCCAATTGGATGGCAATTTCCATTATCCAAAGGAAGAAAGAAAAAGTTTAAACCTTATTTTTCGACCTTTAATTAATTACTACTGATTTCTGATAATAGTTTTTGTCCAAAAAGTTGGTAGGAGGGCATGAAAATACTTATATGTCTCTCAATTATTTTAAATAAATAAAAAACAAAAGTACGACAAAATATTTATCCTGTATTTCAAACCATGGTAATAGTATATTTAAACAAAAATCATCATCAAAGATCTTGTGTGCTAATTAATGAAAAATTGAGAATAAAAATAAAAGTGGAAACACTAGACCAAATTAACCAAATTGTAGACTTTGGCACAATTAAATGGTGTAATAAAAAAATAAATTGTGATATCAGGATAATTGCCCTTTTATTTATTCAATATTTACTTTTAAAAAGATAATTAGAAGTTGTTTGACAAAAGCTTTTGATAAATGTTTTATTAGATTTTGATAAAAGGTGAATATGCGTGATTGAAAATATAATAAAATTATTGATTTTATGACATGTAATTAAAGTTAAAGTCTGGTAAATCAAAGTTTAATTAATTCATGTTCAAATTACTGGTTAATTTCTTTGTAGTATTATAATTATTGCTTGGAACTTCGAGGAATTTATGGTTTATAGAAATTTAGCAGCTGATTAGAGAAAAAGCTGGCAATATCGTGGGCCATGTGATCAAACACAATTATATAATATATTTGAACGATTCAACATAAAATTGTGATGTAGAAAAAATAAATAGATTTTATATCACTCTTCAATTCGAATCGACAAAAACAATCTCTCCTTACATAATATGAATTTCAAACATTCGTGATCTGAATCTGAATTAATCAAATTACTTATCCCTCGATCTATTAGTTAATTATCTCTCTAAAGATAAATTGAGTTCATGCGCGAGAAATGGTGCTCTTTATTTAAACAATTTTGCTCTTTTTTGGTTCATAAATTGTGATAAATATCCCTAGGGATCCTCAACCTTCTATAAAACTGATTTTCATGTCCAAAACTTTCTATTTGTAGTGTCTATGTTCCCAATAATTTAACAATGTAAATGTGCAATCCTGACCTGAAGGAAACGTCTATTTGAACTAATAAAACGCCACACATCCCATTCGACTTACAACATCTTGACTGTCTAATTTTTCATGCATTAATAGTGGAGGCCGTAAGACTCTTGCAGCTCTACCCATAGTAAAATTTTCACTACACATTCCATGTGTGATGCGTTGAAATTATTTTGCAAGTGTTAAACACAAGAGCTCGTAAGGTTCGTACTGCTAGACGTCACATATTTGTCACGTGACCTTTAACCCTCTGAATAGACATTCTCCATCAAGTTGGAATAACACTTACGTGGGACGTAACACATGAATAATAATAATAATAAATGGTTTTGTTCTTAACACAAGAACATGTATTTATTTAAATTTTGCTCGAACAGACATGAAAAATGCTGAAATTCACAAGAAAACGAAATTATTGAAAAACTGAAATATTATTCATCAAAAAACGGTTATCGGTTTTTTCGAACCCTTAATATATATTTAAAAAGTCATAATGAAACCCTAATTTAGTTAATAAATCCAAATAATAATAAGAAACTGTAAAAATGATGAAAATATTCTTAAACTGACTAAAAATAGAAAAATATAGAAAGGTAGAATGCTTCATTGCAATTAGATTATTAAAAAACATAGCGTTAACGTTGGAAAAATATTAAACGGACAAATTGTAATATTGTAACGTGAAACACAGATGGGTCAACTGTATCACTTGCCAACTTGCTATATATTCCAGTTACCAGTAGCGTAAACTTTTGCCGAAGTCAAAGTCAAAACTCATCACTGTCCCCATTTGTACAATTATTCCATTTTTTTTCTCCGATAAAAACAAAAAGTCTACTGGTTTATAAGTATGTCGACTGATTCTTTTTTCATTTTTCTTTATATATTTTTTTAATGTTAATGCTAATTCATGTTAATATAAAAATATAAATAACTTATCGGAGTTAGTAGGTAACACTATCAACTTATTAACAACGTAACTTAATAGAATCACATAAAATTGAGCTCTCGTTTGACCCCTATTAAATTAAATTAAATTTTTCTCTCTCCTATTTTTAATTATATAATCTTTCATAAAATAATATTACACATGAATCGAAAATTTTTCTTTCTTTTTCAACTATTCATTGTCCTTAAAAATACCATTTTACCCTTTTTAATTTGAAAAAATGGGACCAAATGAGGTTTGAATATTTAACTAGAGTGCCCATTTTAAAATTGGATTAAGCAATTTAGTTCATTTCTAGTTAAGATTTTTCGAATTTAGATATTAAAAATCAAACCGTTTTAATCCGATTGATGGTTCTAGCTACAAAATCGAGTTTTTAGTTCAATTTACAAAAAATATAATTTTTATAATTTCTCAAATTTGATCATAATTAAGATGAAATTTCATTGATTAATAGATATTTATGGTGCGTTTGATTGCAACCATGGAACTTGTACGGAAAGAAAGTAAGTTCTAAACAACTTATTTGCATAAAAAATAATCAATTAAATGTGTTTAATTGACTTAATTTTCAACCTATATAAATTGTACTTTTTCATAAAGTTGAATTTTTTAAAAAGTGAATTGCTCAGAAAATAAAAACATGCACTCTTCCTCATAAAGAAAATATTTTTGTGGAAAACATGATGGTGATCAACTTTTAAAAAATATTTTTCGTGAAAAAAATGTCAATTAAAGACCTCAAAAATTAGGAATTTGAGTAGAAAAAAATATTTTTCATGAAAAATAAAGTCAATCAAACACATCTTTTGAGTAATCAATATTGGAAAATTCTACTTGTACATAATTATTGCACATAATGATGTCCATAATGTGATGTGACAATCATCCAATTGTTGATGTGAAAGTGTGAAATTTGAGTTAAATATTAGATTCAGTGCCACGTGTAATTATGGACACCATTATGTAAACAATTATGTACGTGTAGCACTTCTCAATCAATATTTTCGTCGCTCAATATTGAAAACATGAAATTGATTCCCTAAAATTACTTTTATAATATAGAAATAAAATCGTAATAAAGATGAATTCGAATTGATTAATAGGTATTTAGAGTAATTCAAGACTTTTTGGTCTTAAAACAGAAAAGATGAACATTCAAACAAATAGTTAGACTAAGTTTTAGAATCAATTTTTTGATTGTTAGAGAAATAAGTGAGTTCCGCCTGTAAGTGAAAAGGTCAAAAATGACAATTGATCATATTAAATAAAGATCAAGAAATTGATTTTTTCAGAACCAAACAAGGGCTAAAGTTAAATTATTTCTCGTTCAATCTGATTCCTTTTTCGTTAATACAATCAATGGTTCCATTTTCATAATTTTCAATAATAGTTTGTTTAATCGAATTCTCAAGAAGCTCGAACCAAACTACTCGATTTCCACGCGTATGTAACGATGACGTCAAAATAAATTACTCATCACCAATTTATTAACGACTCATTCATTGTCTTCCAATTTAAAAGTGCACTACTTACCATCCATTCCCCCCTACGTTCCAAGCAAATCGATTTTACAAACCAAATGGGAAAACCCGGAGATGCGCCGGCGCCGTCGCCACCACCAAACCACCAACAACGCTCCACACTGAATAAACCTCAAGACTTATATCCTGATGAAGATGAGCCACAGCAGTTTCCTCCGCCGCATCGCCACCCTCACTCTTTTCCTCCGCCTCATGACGACGAGGATGATTACGCTACTCCAGTAAATGCACACGCTTTTCCTCCTACTCACGACAGCGATTTCACTTCTCCTCCGGTGAAACCACAAGCCTTTCCTCCGCCTCAAACTCATTTTCAGCAACAGCAACAATTTCAGCCGGGACAAAACTTTGCTGCTCCACCAGTACACGGTAGTGTACCGGTCGGGCATCCGGCAATGCAAGGTTCTCCGTTTAACCGGCCGGCTACTCAGATTGCAGTACCTACTACTCCCAATGGTTGGAGTAGTGACTTGTTTGATTGCATGAATGATCCTCAAAATGGTAATCATCTCTCTTTCTCTCTAGCTAGCTTCCTTCCATGAATTTACAGTAGAAAAATTACTTCCGTTTGTATATTTCAGCTCTCATCACTGCGTGCTTCCCCTGCGTAACATTTGGACAGATTGCAGAAATAATTGATTCTGGACATACCTGTAAGTCTATAACATTTTTCCTTTATAAAAAACTTGAAGCTTATGTTGCAAGAGACAAACCTTTTGTTGCTGTTTTGATATGGGCTCGACTTCAAATACTGTCTTGATAAATTACTCCGGCCAAAAGGTGTCGTAAAAAGGTTACTTGGCTGCTGATAGCACTTGTAGTGTGTCATCTGAGCATCCTTGAGGAAATTGTGACAACCCGAACGTCTCTGCCCAAATTGTTAACTTACCTACTATTCGCTTTGGGATTGAACTCATCTTATTTCTTATGGATTTCTATCGCGTTCCTCAAAATTCGAACCCAAAGCCTCTACCTTATATTCTCCCATAAGACAGAGATTTTGTATTCGAATCCTGAAAGACGCGACAAAAAATCGTGAAAAGTAAGATGAGCTCGGACTCTCTTAAAATTGACAGTACATAAGACATAACAAATTGAGCTCGAGGCCTCGATTGTTACAGAAATACCCTGCCAGCCCACTTTTGCTGGCACTTTTTTATAAGTAGGTGGTACCAACTAAATTGGTGCTTAGCACTTGCAGTTCTATATAGTATTATTCTTTTGAAAAACTCAATGAAATTTTTCGAGATAGTCAAAAATATTTACTATAACACGTAATATTAAATGCTTCGAAAACGTTTTGAAAATCGATAGTCCAAACCTCTTGGAAAACTCTACAAAATTGAACTGATGATGGGTCTATTCTAATTTTATTTTTATTTTTATTTTTTATTTTTTTGTGTAGCATGTGGGACGAGTGGAATGATGTATGGGGTAATTGCGTTTTGCATAGCAATTCCATGCATAATGTCGTGCACTTATCGAACCAAGTTGAGGAGTAAATTTGGGCTAATTGAAACTCCGGCGCCAGATTGGGTAGTTCACTGCTTTTGCGAATGGTGTGCTCTTTGTCAAGAATATAGAGAGCTCAAGGATAAAGGCTATGACCCCGCTATTGGTAAAACTCTCTCCGTCTCTCTCTCTCTCTCTCTCTCTCTCTCTCTCTCTCGGCTTACTCTTCTTGGACAATCCCCTGCGCAAACACCCGACCACTAGGAAGACGTCACATCGTCCCCCATTTGGATAGGAGATTGTCCAAGTAGTAGGGCTCCTCTTTTCCATGAAAAACACACGTTCCACTGCTTATCGTCCCTCAATCACATAAAAACTGTCATTACAATATCTTTAAACTAGAAGATTAAAATGCAAGCGTAAATTGAAAATTTAGCCTATGTTTGGGCTCTATCAAAATGAGATTTTTGGGAAAATGTGTTTCGAAATAGTGATTTTTTTCTAGAATATATAGTTAAAAAATGAGGAAAAATTTTGAATTTATGTGTAATATTATTTCATGGAAGTGTGTGTGATTGAAAATGAGTTTTATAAAAATCGAGCCCAAAAAGCACAAAGAGAATGCACTACTAATTCTCAAGGCAAAAGTAGCTCGATGTTTTATACTTGTAGTCTTCAACCTTCGAAAAAATTAGCAACTTAGTCCCTCTTTATAGTTTGCATCCATGTTGGCCATTGAGTAAAGTTACATGAATTGTACATCAGTACATGCCTTTTAATAAAAATTAAAATAGTCCACCCAGAAATAAATACATAAATAATTAAACAAAGGGGTGAGTATCTAACTCTCTTGACAGATATTCAAGCCTATCATAATATTATGATTTCAAGGAATTGATGCAAGAAAAACTTTTATGACTTAGCTCATGTTTGGTAAATTTCTTTAATTTTTTTTTTTCCAAATTCAGTTTTAACCACACGTTCTCCCTGTACAATAATTTTATAAATTGATCCATAATTTTTCCCTACTTTTTAACTGCATATTCTCCAAAAAATCAATTTTCACAAAATTTATTCTAAAAACGTCTATATCAAACAAGCCTTATTATTTATTTCATCAGCAAATATAAAGATTGTGGAACTCACACAAAACTCCATAATTGTTATTGAGCTTATCAGCTTGTTTGAGCTCCATTATTTAGAAAAAAATGTATTCTTTTACAATATTTTGACATCATTTCAACTGCACATTTTTCAATAAAATAATATTATACGTAAATTCAAAATTTTCCTTATTTTTAAACCACACATTTCCTATCAATATACTATTCAAAAATTCATTTTTTTTCCTCCAAAATGGGGCTCAAACAAGGACTTTAACTCTACTATAAAAAAATCTATATATATATATATAGCATTATTCTGATAGTAAAACATTTTTATTAGTTTTTTCCACCATTATAATTTATTAAAAAATAATACTATGTCTCATTATTGATAATCCTCTTTCTGTCCCTAAAAGGGAAAAAAAAAAAAAAAAATCTTTCAATTAAGTCCTTTAAAGTAAAAACATTGTTCTTTTGTTTAGGGTGGCTGGGAAATGTGGCGGCTCAGCAGCAGAAGCAACAGCAGTTTCCTATGGCAGCTCCAATGGGGCAAAGAATGGTTTGATTTCTATATTTCTATCATAAATTATTTATGTAATAATTGAAAGTCAAATATGTGTTTGTTTAATTTCTATATTTGATGTTTATCCTTTGCAAATTAATGATTTCATGTGGCTTTAAATTAAATTGCTATAACTGAGAGAGTGAGGATTTCCTATTGTAATAAATTGTGAAATTTTAAATGTTTTGAAATATCCAAATAAATAGGTGTATTTATGATCGATGATTTCTATTGTAAAGAAGATGGTTTTCATAAAGTGTATGATTGAAAGAAGGAAAGAAGATAATTTAATCGGAACCAAATTGTGCAATTGTAAAAGTATAGGGACTGTGATTGCACAGTGCACAAGATTTGGGGGCTGTTCCAGCAATAACGATAATTTCAACACAACCCTTGGAGGTTTTCAATCAATAGCCCCCTATTTTCCCATCTGTTTCTGTTTGGTCCCCTTTTTCCTCTTTTGCTTAGCTTGCATCCTTTTCTCTTTGCAATCTTGGTCCTTATCTTGAAATCAATCTAAATTGATACTCAACATTTCTCAATCATTCGTAATCAATTTGATGAAAGTTTCGAGAGTTTTCAATATAGGATAAAGAAGACTTATACGCCGATTTTTGATGGACTAAAACTTAGAGATTCAATGAACAGAAATAGTATTTTACTTTACGTTAACTTCTTAAAGAAGGATAAGAGTTTCTTTAGCTTTATTCCTCTCGTTGTGCTTGAATGAACGTTATAATCGAGCAGGTGGAGCAGTATATAATATCCAATATGAAATTTTTTCGACTCTTCCACATGACAATAATTTACTTGAAGGACACTTCATGTGGTTTCTCTTCACCTAATGGAAAGGGACATAAAGCACAAAAAAAAGAAAATTAAGATATGAAGCAGGTTGTGCTTGGTTTTATTATTTTTTTATCATATATGATGGTACAAATAACAAAAAGACCTTAAGTCAAAAAAGTTTCGAACTGATCACTCTCATTTTTATCCCAACGGTATCATTAACTAATGGATAATTTTTATTTTATTTATTTATTTTAACTGAAGCTCCATCAATGAAGTGGTAAGTTGTACAGGATATAATTGGAAAGGATAACGAATTATAGACATATAATAAAATTTATTAATTAATACTCGTCAAAGTTTGACACAAGAAGTTTCAAAAATTTAATATATGGATCAAGAAATTTAAACATCTGAGGAAAGAGAACCATAGATATAAGAAAAAGATGTTGTGTATGAATCACTCGCATATTTTTTCTGAGTTATATGAATCTACGGGATTGCATTTTTATTGGAAACATTCCCTGAGATAAATTCTTCGAGAACTTCTATAGTAAATGAAATATATAGATTTTGATCACTTTGTTCCTGCAAAGATCATTATTAAATACCAGAATGGAATCTCAGTCTACATTGGCATCGTAATATCATATTGGGAAAGAAGATTGAGATTGAGATTGATAGAAACGCGAGGATATGGATTTAAGTTTTTTTACATTTTCCGGTGTAACCTTCGTTTCAATCAAATTTCTCAGCAATGTGGAACAAAATACTTCTATTTTCTAACCTAAAAATGCACATATACAAGACTTCAATACAGAGAAGAGGAACTGATGTTAATTGTTGCATCCCACAATCTAAGCAGCCCATTACGCCCACAGGTATAATCCTTTTCCTTCCAAGGTCACTACTAAAAAATAGCTTTTCACCTACGGAAAATTGCATCCGTTGGTGATTAGAAACGGATTATCCGTTGGTAAAAGTAATTCATTTTTAGTTACGATAATTAGCAACGTATTTTCCGTTGGTAAAGATTATATCTTTTTACCAACCGATATTCCATGTCTAATATAATCGTTTAACATTTGGATCTTCCTCCAACGAATATTCCGTAGGTGATGTACTGAATATTACCAACGGATTGCATCCGTTGATAATTAGAAACGAATTATCCGTTGGTAAAAGTAATTCACTTTTAGCTACAATAATCAGCAACGAGTTTTTCGTTGGTAAAGATGATATCTCTTTACCAACGAATATTTCGTGCCTAATATAACCGTTTAACATTTTAATCTTTTACCTACGGATATTCCATTGGTAATTAGAAACGGATTATCCGTTAGTAAAAATCATATCTCTTTACCGAAACGGATTATCCGTTAGTAAAAATCATATCTCTTTACCAACGGATATTCCGTACCTAATATAACCGTTTAACATTTTGAACTTTCAACAACGGATATTCCGTTGATAAAAATAATTCATTTATCCCACATCGAAAGTTTACAACAATATCTTTGTAGCTGCTCTCTATAAATTTGTGGTCTAATAAGGAGTTAAACAATATTTTGACCTTTCAATTTAGTTGACTAAAAATGAAAAAATATTATAATTATTAAATAAATAATAATAATAATAATAAATAAATAAATAAATAACTTTTTTACTATACGATTATTTACAATATTGATTTTCACCAATTGTAATGGTAGATATTTACCAACGAAAAGTCGGTTGGTATCGGTTAAGACTTTTACCAACAGAAATTTCGTTGGTAAAAGATTCACACTTTATCAACGGATTTTTCGTTGGTAAAATGTTTACTCTTTACCTACGGCATGATCTGTTGGTAACTATCAACGACCCTCAAATTACCAACGGATTTGTGGTTGCAAATATTCCGTTGGTAAAGATTATTAGCAGCGGATATTGAAACTTTAGGAACGGAAAATCCGTACCTGAAACTCTGTTGTTTAGTAGTGGGTCTGAAGTTGCACATCTTACCTAAAATCAAAATAAATGTGAATATTAATAAGGAATCGGGATAAAGAGAATAGTATGTAACTAGTAAACAAAGATGACAGGTTTGGGCCAAGAGTCAACCCAAACGCTATTTGTTTGGTTGCCGACCTGCTTACACAATGTTCAGTGACGCATTAACATGTGTATCAAGATTTGAAATTTCATTTTAAAATATCAATCTTATTAAAAGAAGTAGCAAAAATCCTCATGAATTGATCTATATTTTTATCTTTATTCGATATGAAATTTTTTATCCATTAATATGTCCCGAAAGATGGTAACTCGTTTGAGTAGGCCAATCTTGAAATCTCTGTCCTCATTTTTATTTTTTTTACTTGAATCGAATCGCTCGTTGGAGCGTAATGGACTCTAATATCTTATGGGCTCCGTCTTGAAAGATAAACCTCATTAAGAACAGTGACCCAAATTGTAGAAAAACAAGATAAGAGAGAATAACTCTCTATATTTCAATACATTTAAAATGCAGAGACTCCTAGCCTTTAAATAAGTAAATACAGAAACTAAAGAGGCTAAATATTAGGCCAAAGTTACAACAATTCAGTTATACTAGGTAATTATTCCTTAAAGGATTAAATCAAGTGAGACCAACTTAAGATAATGTGGAAACAACACTAGGAAAATAGGTAATACTACTCACTTCCAATATAAACCCTTAGACCATTTTCAAGATACTTTTTAAATACGAGATGCTTTCTACTTTATAGAGTCAATCTTTAAAATCATGCTAAAAAATACTCATTAAATTAACATTTTAATTTAGAGAGTCAAACTTACTCTCTATAGTTAAATTTATTCAAAATATTTCAATTTTCAATGTAGGAAAATAATATAATAATCTAGAGAAAAAGTTAGTTAAAATAAAATATAGAAATAGTAAAATTAAATGTTAAATATAAAGAGTTTGTTAGAGTGCTCCAAATTTTTTTCTCTTTAAATTTATAAATGTTCTCTAAATAATAAAATATGTTCTTTAGAAATAGAGAGTTTTTTGAAAATACTCTTATAAATTAGTTTATATTTCATTTTTATTCAATGTGAAATTTTATCCCTTAATAATGTGCATGTTCAGTAAAGCTTATAACTACTTATAAGCTGAACAAACTCTATTTTTATCTAAACATTTGGTAAGACTTGTTGATACCAAAGGCGATGCGAGAATTGAAATTAACGAAGTTTTATGAAATATGTAACAAAATCACAAAGATGAAACGAGATTTAAAGTAAAAAAATCAAAGTGAGTTAAGCTGAGGAAACGATGTTTTATTATAAAGACAATATGAAGAGAAAATTAAAGCACAATAAATTTGGCTTGAACTAAACTGAAAGAAGATGTCACTATTTATAGGTACATACTATACCATAAAGATGAAAATAATGTGAAATAAGAAAATAATATATTTTCAATAAAATCGCTTGAAAATAAGGAAACAATTTTTTCCATGTGAAAATAAAGAAACAATTTTTTTCTTAATTTGGATCATAAACTCAACAATTTTCACCTTGAGACAATTTATAGTCCAACGAATGAAACTCCAAAATTTTTCAACCTGGAAAAATATGTCCAATTGCATCGAAATAATGGAACTCTTCAAAACAGTAATCAAAACTCTCCATCACAAAAAATAAAAATAAAAAATAAAAATCTTCGTCTATCCGGCGTCCACAAGCGATACATGAACCCAACTCTCAAGTTCCCAATAGTACTGCACACAAAATGTAAATCTCTAGACTGGCAAGAACAATGATACATGAATCATGATTTTTCAATTAATAACTTCATGTGAAAACCACAAATAAAGAGAGAGGAAAGCAGAAGAAACAACATAGACAAACAAGGACATTAAAATGAAGTCCTGCATTGAAAATGGTACAGTACAAACTTTAGAGAAACTTAATTGCACTCTTAAAGTACATCACCTGCATTGAAGTTGGTTTAAACCGCAGCCTGTATCGAAATTCAGAGGAGATGAAGTAAGAATGTAGACAAATACAAGAAAGCTAAAAAATGAATATGAAAAAGGTTCACAACAGATAATGTTACCAGTAAATGATTGGAATGGATAACTTTGAAACTCAGCGCCTTTTAACTATCGTCTTAATGTATAACTCGAAGGCATCATTACCCCAATCCAATTGTGCCTCTTCTATTTTCTTTGCCGATTCTACAATTGAATCACCACAGTAATCCAACTCGATGTATTGAAGAGTTGGAATTTCTTCAAAACCACTAGGGATCTCATCTAGCTCGTAGCAATCCCAAATGACTAGGCGCTCGAGTCTTGGGAAGTGGATACTGTCAGCTCTCCAGCTCTTTAGGTCAACCCTGTATAATTGCAAGTATTTCAATTTAACAACTTCAAGTTTTGATGAACTGCCGACTAGATGACCCATGATCTCCACCATGGCATCATCAAGACCAACCATAGTGCTCTGACCTGAAGAAGCTGGCCTTAATGAACCAGCAGGCAACGAGGTGTTGTGCTCCAAATCTTCCTGTATGCCACTCTCATCCTCAATCTTCCCTGCCCCTATCTTTATGGAATCAACTTCTTCAATTAGTTTTGCTATTTCATGGAATGAAGTTGTAAAGATGTCACCACTATGACTTGCAGATTCTTCAAGAACTCGATCTGCAATGCAGAATTCAATGATATCTTCAGTTTGACATGCTGCATCGCTGATCTTTCTCTCCAAACCTTCGAATGATTCAATATTTTCTTTTGGAAAATTATCAAGAAAATCTTGCAAGTAAACAGCTTTTTCGAGGAGGGAAGCGATTTGTTGTTTCTCACCCGGAAGAAGATAAGAACAATCATATTTCAAGGTGCGCTGTAGAATGTGAGTAAGAGAAAGAAGATGAGAATAAGCCATTTCTGTTCTCTCCTATGCAAGTATGCACTGTTTAAGAATGTTGATAGCAATTTCCAATATCTTAATTGAATAAGAGGCTGGAAATGTTGACTTTGAGAATAAAAAAGTACAATAAATTGCTACAAAAATATTGTTTATTGAATGGATGTAGACTTCCCACCAAACTACTGTTAAGCTCCTGTGTGTAACCGCTTATTCTCCTATTTCTGAGCCATTTTTTCACCGCTCATTGAATGGATGTAGACTTCCCACCAAAACTAAATGCACATGGTCCCATCTCTGCTCTCTCCTATCACAGACTTGAAAGATAGAAAATTGAAGCAAATGAAAGAATTCATCTCACCATACCTATATGTTCTTTCCAAGTGAAAATAACTTACATGTTAGGCACTTGAAATCAAAAACTAATGGAGACTTCACCATAGCTATAAGTCACGTAGATTATTTTTGTTTATCAATGGATGAGCACTTCTCTATCTTTCATTTAACTTCAAGTATTTCATTATATTTACGTTTCAATTCACTATTTATGTATCACCACTTTTAACTCGTAGCCCATTTCCGCGTTATTACGCAACTCCATTTCTAGATATCTTAATTCATTCTATCCATATAACAACATTTAAGCACTTATTTTCATTCATTTTAAATGTAGACAATATTGAATACACAATTTAACCATCAAATCATGCAACCCACTATCTTCCACTAGTCCAAAAAAGAAAGAAAGAAAACCTTTTGTTACTTTAGCCAATTTGAACACGTAATGATTTAACAGGTGTCTTCCACTAAAAAAAGAAAAAAGAAAAGAAAAAAGAAAAAGGAAGAAGAAGAAAGAAAGAAAGAAAGAAAGCAAGAAAGTTAAAGGTTTTGTTACTTTGGCCAATTCAAACCCATAATGATCAAACATGACTATTAATGATAATTAAATCGACGGACTAGTCCAATTAAAACAACTGCACCACACTAATGAATGAAATTTGGATTTATTACTCACATAAAAAGATTTAAAATCTCAAAAGGACAAAAAGAAAAAGTAAATAAGTCTTTATTAATATGTAATTTAAACTATTTCTCAAAAAAAAAAAAAAAAAAAGAATTGATAAGATGTAGTTGTCATATTATAAGACGCATAGGGAGAGGGAAAGACCAAACAAACAGAAAAATGTTAAAAGTCTCGGAACGTGAAAAACAAACGACATGAAGAGTAAAATAGTGAATAATGATTAAAAATGGTGAACAAGCTATTTATATTTGTTTCCTATATTGTATGTAGAATAAAAGATGGTTAAAGAACAAAGTGTAAAACGAAATTCATTAGCAATAAAATGTCTCAAATTTTTAAGAGGTGCATATCTATTTCATGAAAGGTATGACTAGGAAATGGAATGTGGGGACTGAAACGTTGCATATTTAATATTTCTAGTTAATGAAAAGGGACAAGAATTGTGAAATTAGGATTGAAGGAGAATAAATTCTGAAATTTGGGGATCTTCATCAGGCAGCTTTACTGCGGGTGCAGTGAGGTATACCCATGTGGCTTTTTAGCTGTTTCTCAATGGATTCAATGAACCACCAATCTATGAAAAACCATTATTTTTAAAATTCAATAAACATAGTGACTTTATTGAAAAAATATAATTAAGTTTTATAATGATACAATTAGAACAAAAAACAAGTTTAGTGACTTACATGAAATTAGGATTAATGTAAAGTAACCTCCAATGTTTTAACCTCTAATGTATGCTGGTCAGCGGCGGATCCAGCACCCGGCGAGCCCTCGCGGCGGTTCGTGCTGGATCGCCGGAGCTCTCTTTTTTTTTTTTGCTGTCGAAGTATTTGTTTATTTAGATATATTTCTGTGATTTCTTTTGATTCACATGAAGTCCTTGTTGTTCAGCTGATTAGAGCACCACAGTGGGGAAAGGGCATTCGGGGTTCGATTCTCAATTGTTGCAATCCTTTTTTCAATGATTTTAGTATAATATTTTTCACCATTTTGGAGCAAAAAGGCATTAAAACTGGTGCAAGAGGGAGGAAGAATCGAACCTATGACCTCCATTATAATAATGGACAATTTGACCACTATGGCGGTTAGTGGATATTAACAATGTAGGCAACAAAAGTCTATATATTCTTTTATCCCAATGATATACACCCTCCTTTTTAGAAAAATAAAATTCACCAGACAGTGAGATTATTAAAATAGTCACTTTTTTTTTCTATTAAACTGAAATTATTAGCGGATCGAACCAAGAAAGTAAATAATTGGTCAAAATTTCAAATTGTTACTCAATAAACATTATTATACTAGTAGATAATGTACACTCACACTTACAATTTGAACTACGATATAAGCCCTAGTTTGACCCCCTTTAAAACTTATCAATTTAAACTAAAAAAATTTCTTTCCTATTTTCAACCATACAGTTTTCAATAAAATAATATTACACGTAAATCGAAAACTTTTCTTTCTTTTACAACATCAATTTTTTTTTTTTTTTTAGAAAAACATTATTTCCCCATTATAAATCCAAATAATGGGGGTCAAACGGGGGCTAAGTAATTTCAACTCACGGCATTAGTTATTATTGCGACCGTCGACAGTCAACGGCCGCCTGTGCTCAATTAAAATCCTGAATTCGCCACTGATGCTAGTTGAGTGTTTTGAAAAACTCCGTCTATGTTTTTCATACATGTGTAAATGAGGGGTATCATTTTGACAATAATCGTAAAATTTTATTGAAGATTATGATGCAAATGATGATTGAATATTTTTAACGACAAAGTTGAAGGAATAGCAAAAAGGAAATCATTTAAACAAACCTCAACTTTATAAAAATTTGAGATTAGTTTTTTATTATTGATCTAAAGGGATGTCTGGCGCATCGTATTAGAATGAATAAGGAATAAAATGATTCTATTTAATATTTTCTGACGTTTGGTGCGATTAGTATCTTGATTAAATTAGTCCAAGTTGCTTATCCTATTTTACTCACTTATACTTAAACAAAATACTTATAAATAAAAATATCTCTTACGAGTAAGAAAAAAATTCATACAACTAATTTTTTAGTAAGAAAATTCCCTTAATTAAGTTAAAAACAATCTTATTAAAAAATATTTTAATAAGTTTTTCTTTTTCTTTAGTTTTATTACCTTCTAATAATACAATATAACTCCAAACGCCATAATGTAACAATTCTCTCTCTCCAATAATTCAAAAGACTGCTTCATAATATGATCTTTTATTTTTTTTTTCTTTTTATGATATTTTTAGGTTAGAAATATGAAATTGTTATTTCTTTAATGAATAAGAGGCTGGCAATGTAGACTTTTTTGAGACCGGAATCGATTTGTTGTTTCTAACCAGGAAGAAGATATGAAGAATCATATTTTAGGGAGTGACTCACCATTTACAAAATACCTAAAGTATAATGGACGATTTCGGGTATTGAAATATCTGGACCGACTCACCAAATGTTCAGACCTAACTCCTACAGCAATTCTTACCAACTCTTGCACCCGTTACACCACAAAAAATAATGGGAAATGCAATTTGTCCCAACTCGAGGACCGACCAAAATCTAGGGTGCCGAGGTGGCAACACCTCGGCCCTTGGATCTGAAAAAAAATGAAGTTGAAATCGTGGGCTGAGGTGACCCCTACTTTTGGGGCGGTCCTCGAGTTGGGACCTGTAGCACGGCTAAAAAATAATATAGTGTAACATCAAGTCGGACACAAATTAGAAGATTCCACAATTAATTTTCACCGGAAGTGAGATCCAAGATAAGATCCTTTGAGTAAGAAATAGTTTTAAAAATTAAAAAAACTATTATGGATCACATTTGAATATTTAGGGCTTTCTCTTTCTTAATACGGGCACTCTATTGTTTGTTGTGCCCAATGTCTTCTAACTGTCTCCTATGTTCCATGTATCCCCTATTTGTTCATGTTTGTGAGAGTTTTGAAGAGTCTTGAGTACATACTTAGAACTATTTGAGAGTCTCCTAAGCTACTAAGGAACTTAAGGAGAGGCTGGAGTGAGGGAGAGGGCATGGAGGCATGCAGGACGCACCATGGTGGAAGAGATGAAGAAGGTAAATGTAGGTGATACTCTTGAAATATCAACAAAAATAAGATTTTTAAGGTAAAATAAAAAAATTTGTACTGTTTTTCATCATCTCTTCAACTTGATCCATCTTAAATAATTTCCTCTTTGTTAATCAAGCAAATATTTATCTGACTTGCTTCAACTAGGGACACAAGTGTTGTTGACCTTGTTTTTTGTACCGTTGACATGGGCAACTAATACCGAGCCTACTCATATCCATGCAAGCTAATTCCAGTATGTATAGACAGATGACTAGTCGACAATATCTCGAAATTAAATGTGGGAGAAGCTTGATAACACGAAACAAATATGTTTGGGGGCACTAGCAAGATATATAAGCGAAATTACACAATAAGGAACGATCAACAAAAAACCAGCTAAATGTCAAAATCAAAAATCTTACTTTATCAACAAAAGATCAAACTCAAAAAGGGAGACTATGTAGCTTACAGTTGTTGCATTAGCATTACCCTCAAATGATACAAAATGGAGGATATTTATAGTATTATATGTGAAATAGTGACCATTGGATGAGGGGACACATGTTTTCATCTCCTTAATTGAAGCATCTTATTCTAGGTATCAATTTTGACCCAACTAACTTATCGCGAATTAAATGCTCCCCAAAAGCGCAATCACCCTACAACCTATATTGACAAGATTTTGACATATTACTTGTAACAGAAGCCAAATCAATCATTCCAACAAGATTTCATGAATTAAGGATCTTTAAATGAGGGTTGCGACTCATCACAGTAAAGCTTTGGATTTGACCTTGTTGAGCTTCACCACTTTGGCAAGGGGATTAGGCATTACCATTCACATGGAACCGCTTCGGTTAAATTGGATTTCGATGGTCCAAATTTAGTGCACTTTGGTCAGTTTTGGCAAAGGGGCTTCGGTGAATCGGCACCATGTGGCAAAGCACAACAAGTGACGCCTCAAAATAAAATAATTTTAATTTGAATTTACAGTTAATATTCGTTGAAAATTTGAATTTCAGCAGCCAATATTTACCTCTTACTCCTATCTCGTGATTGCTGCAATGAAACAAAATAAATTAATCCCCAGCGAAAATATTATATGGCATATTTCCATTTTTTGCCACAATCTCATGAATATTTTAAAGAGATACTCCTTCCGTCCCAATTATATAGGCTTGTTTTGTTTTTCATACAGATTAAGAAATCTTCTTTAATATTATTGGAAAATTAATTTTTGCCAAAACTTTTCATAGTTTACCCTCATTTAATTTTTAGCATGTAGTAGTAAATTATTGTTGGAATTAGTGAAGAATTTGAATGATTTAATTTGAAAAATAAGAAATGAGAGTTGTTCCATGTTTCCAAGAAGTGAGAAATGTGTGTATTTTGATGATTTCAAAAAATTTGCATATTAAGTTAGAAAAATTGAATAAGGATATATTGGTAAAGAAATAAAATAAAATATTCTAAATTAGGAAACGTGAGTATATATTTGGGATAAGAAAAAAAGTAAACTTAGCCTATATAATTGGGATGAAGTGAGTATTCTTCAATGATTCACAACTTTTAATAACTATGGCATTGGTCTCCCTAAATTTGTAACACTCATGCCTGTAAATCATTTTCGTTATTTTTTAGAATTTTAAATATTTGCATCATTTGCAAAATTCAAATTTTTGTGCTTTTCATTGTTAAAACTAAATTTCATTATCATGTGAAAGGTGGTGATTCAACACCCTTCTAGTTACCCGGTAATGTTTGGCGTTTCCACCACTCCGTCAAGTATGCAAGACCTGCAAAATGAAGGCGGGGCTTTCTCCCCCGTTTTACCTCCGGCGTGAGAATTAGTTTTCAGACTTGGAAAGAATATATTTGAAAATCAGATGGCTAAAAACGAGAATGTGAGCTAAAAAAATCATCCCTTACCTGCGTCTCATCCGGGGGTATTTATAGATATTAGGCACTAGGTAACCGCTGGGCGGTTGTGATGCCACGTGTCCCACGATGATATTCCCACTACACCCACGTTCTGAGTGATGAGCCCTTAACTTCCCGTCTGAAGATTGTACCTGTATCAGCGGCCATGTAACCTTGTCGATTCGTTAAAGGTTTTATGGCTAAGTGTTTGGACAAAGGATATCATTCCCGTTGAAGATTTCGCTTAGTGGTAGAATGATTTCTTCGGGTAGCGGTAAAGCGCTCCCTAGACGTAGTGGTAGAGCGCTCCCTAAATGTAGTGGTAGAACGCACTATGAGGGTCGATGGCCTTGCATCGGTGTGCTGTGATCTGCCTTGCTCGTCCTCGGGGGTGTCTCCTTCTACCAACCTATATCATCATGTAATTGATCATTCCTCGTTGAATCGACAACTAGAAATCATTTGTGCACTTTATTACTCATATGCGACACATGCACTTGTGGTGCGCATTTTTCAGTGAACAACTTACAAACGTCATTTTGTAAATTTAATGATCAAAATTCGACCACCAATTGAAGACATTTTTCAAAATTCAATGAGCAATGAAAAATGTTTTCTTACCTGACAATTTGGTAATGGTGTGAAGGGACACCTTCCATGCATTCAATTAGTCATGTCACCAATTTCGGTTAGACGTTCGAAATGAATGTTATGTTAGTGAGTAATGTTTATGTTCATATAAAATTAATGGTCAAAACTCGATATTTTAAACTTCAATAAGCTATCAAAGACACATATATTAGTTAAGTTATTATTGAGACAATTAACTCCTACCTTAAAAATTATAATTATATAAATTCTATATTCTTAAATATATATCTAACATGAATAATAGTGTGGTAAAATATATTTACCCATGATCACTCACTCCCTTAATTGATGCAAAGGTTCTAAGTCAAGTGATGCTAAGTTGTCAGATAGCATGTTAATAGTGCTAAGATATCATGAGTTGGCAAATCAGCGTAAAGATGACAAGTGATCGTGATCTTTTCTTAATTGGAGCAGTTTTGAACACGTTTTGGTAATTTGGTCATAATTTTGGCTAACGTTATTAGAATCGCAATTATGACCCCAATTCAGAAAACTCTTTTCGACGCGCGGGCGTAAGTTTCGAGGCCAAAATCCATCGTTTTCATTTCCAAATTTCCATTTTTTCCATTTATGGTAATATTTTAGTTGCCTTTTTAGAGATGATTACAAACTCGATTTGAGCAAGATTTTTGGTAGGATATTTCTTTTATTATGTATTTTATTCTGTAATGAATATTGGGTTCTTGCTATTTAGGTAAAATTTTCATAAGTTTGAATTTTTCTCAGCTATTTAAACCGACTTGTGGGGCTATTTTTCATCATTCTGCGTTTTGAGAAAGTTGAATTGAATTTTAGAGAATTCTCTCTATCTTTTGGGCATTTTTTCTTTGTATTCCTCCTGTGATATATCTATTATAGCTAGCTTGCAGGATAATCGTTGTTAAGCCCGACATCTGTAACCTAATTGTTATCGCACCATTAATTGTGTTCTCCAAAACTTCATCTAATTCAAAAAAATTCTTATGAAAAACGATCATCAGAAGAATGTGGAAGATGATTTGAATGTATTTCTCATAATTCGATAAGAATCAATTCCTCTCCTATTATACATTATATGTTATACGAATTCGATGACTGCTCCATTTTCCGAAATTGGGGATTTAAGATTGTTCTCAAGAAATTCATATTGAACACCATTTTTTTTCCCTATCTCTTGAGATTATTTCTGGCGTCTTCCTCCAATTAAGGTTTCTTTTATGAGCTTTTGGGGGCGTTAAAATGAATTCACGTTACAATTACGGCTTAATTCAAGATTTTTTTCAACTACTTTCCTTTTCCTTTCACATCAGTTTTAAGTGAATAAACGAAGGATGAGACAAGCAGACGGAGTTGAGCCGGTGGCCTTAGAAACCTAATTGCAGAATGCCCGTTCAGTTTTCTGGCCGATGTGGTGAGGTATTGTTCTGGTTCCTTTAAGTTGATTTTGCAGATTGCGTAGATTAAAAAACTATTGTAGTATTGTATGTTCTAATCAGCGCATAAGAGCAGATAAATAATGTGATGGATAAAGACTTATGAGTAGTGCAGAACATAGAAACAAAAATCATGGTTTTTCTTATGATCTGAAGTATGATTCCATTGGGATATTAGGATCAGAGGCTAATATAAATAGAAAAACATTAGCAGAAATGAAATTTGATTTGTTTGTGGGCTAAATATGCTGATTGATTGATGAAAATGAATTCTCTGTTATGCAAGTATCAATTATGCTAGTCTTAACTCGATTTGATGAACTCTCTTTCACCTTTTCAATCTATCAACAGCTATTACAAAATAGGAATTGAAAAGCCAAATCCCATCGAATCACCCTTGCTTATATGCCTAAACATTCTCGAACGATTCTCCTACAAATGTAGATCATTGTGTTTATGTCAACGAATTATATGGTGGTAACTTCATTTTATTTTTTTGCTACATGTAGATGATATGTTGATAGTGGGACAAGATGTTAAGCTTATTCGCAGTTTGAAGGTAGATTTGTTCAAGTCATTTGACATAAAGGATCTTGGAATTTGGGGATGCATATTCATCGTAATAGAAAAGCTGAAAAGTTATGATTACCACAGGAGAAATATGTAGAAAGAGTCTTGATAAGGTTTAACATGAAGAATGCAAGACCAGTTGGGACAACACTTGGTAGTCACTTCAAATTGAGTAAGTGCTTGTCTGGGAACGATTGTGGTGGGAAAAAATTTGATTTTGATGTCAAGTCACGGCCCCCACCATGTTTAAATTAAATTTGCATCCTTGCCAGCTTCATTATAGTGGAAAACTTCAACAACCCCGAAAAGTAAAAGTCACCACTATTGCATCTGGAATGAATGAAAACAAGGGCAAACTTGGTAATTGATCAACGATGAATTATGGACTCTGCAATTGTGTGAAAAGGAGTCTGGTTTTTGTTGGAATAACGAATTTATACTTGACTACCAACGGTCAGATTTTTCCTATTATTTTAAATTTAATTGTTCCCAAACATGGGCTAAGCTTATTTGTCCTTCTAAGAAGGCAGATAAATAAAGAATGATGTTAATTCCCTACTCTATAATTGGGAGTTTGATGTATGCTATGGTATGTACACGGCCAGACATTGCTTATGCAATTGTGATGGTCAGCAGCTTTCTTGTTAATGATGGTAAAGATCATTGGGAGGAAGTGAAATAGATCTCTAGATAATAGAGAGGTACCTCAAAGATGTGCTTGAGTTTTGGAGGTTTAAAACCAATTTTAAAGGGCTTTATAGATGAAATATGGCTGGTGATATTGATGGTAAAAAATCAACTTCAGGATATTTGGTTACTTTTATAGAAAGAGCTATCTCGTAACACTTAAAACTATAAAAGTGTGTTTTCTTATTTACAACTGAGGCTAAGTATATTGCAGCAACTGAAACAACAAAAGAAATGCTTTAGATGAAACACTTTCTTTAAGATTTGGGTTTGAGCAAGATGGGTATATAGTTAATTGCGATAGTCAGAGTACATTAGACATGAGTTAGAATGCTGCTTATCATTCTCGAACGAAGCCCATTAATGTAAGATACCATTGGCTATGACAAGTAGTAGCGGAACAATTGATATAGTTACTGAAGATTCATACCGAAAAGAACGCAACTGATACGATGACAAAGGCTGTGATTAGAGAGAAGCTTGAGCTTCATGTCGAACGGGCTGACGTGGACTCTAACTAATTTGTTAGAGGATAATCTCCTTCCTCGACGGGTTGGACAGAGAGATTGCTATATATATATATATATATTGTTTGTATTTCCCAATTTGTTGAGAACTCAAGTTTTGGGAATAAACATGAGTGTTGTAAACTCTATTTTATTATAGTGAATTTGGTCAGAGTTGCCCCGTAGTTTTCCCCACTACACTGGAGGGTTTTTCCATGTAAATTTGATACGTTCTTTCTTTATTGCTTTCTTGGTATTTAATTAGTTGCTTGCTTCGATTGTAAATTTATTTAACTCAACTATCCAGGCTAAAGGAAGACAGGAAATGGATATCAGACCATAAAATTTGAGTTGGCCACCAAGAATCACCAAAGTTGGAGGTTGTGATCCTTTCCCCAAGGCCTGCTGCCACTACTAGGATATTGCTCGGAGAAATAATCGTCTTTCATTTGGTCTATTCCAACAACATTTGGATACAATAATCTCATAATTTTATCTTTCAAATAACAGTACTCTGGTTCTGGTAAGGGGGAAACGCCATCTGATGTTGTGATGTGATTAGGCTCAAAGTCAACCACAACTACGTACACCACATTAGAGGGGAAAATATCACATCTGAAATATAGATCTATTGTGAAATTAGATTAAACAACATTTGTACATGATGATATCTTGATGCTATAAATTTTATATATTGAATTTAACCATATATCAAGCAAAGACAAGACGCTTTGGCTACAAAAATTTGAGGATTGGCAAAGGTCGCAGTTTAAAGATCTATCATACTATTCTCATTTATTAGAGTAACTAATTTCAGAAAAATAAATTATACAAAAATAACTGATGCATTAATGAAAATTGTTGCAAAAATTTGAAGACTATCAGATATAAAGTAAAGAAGATTTTGTACCGAAGAACATTGTAATTAGAGTTAGTAATGTATAACAATAACTATAGTAATAACCAGGGGCGGAGCCACTACACGCCCAGCGCGGGCAGATGCCCGCACTGAACTTTTGGGCAAAAAAAAAAAATAAGTTGCTTCCAGTATTTGTGATTCATTTGACATCTCGAATTACTCCCACTCCTAGTAGTAATTGGGTGATTAGTGGATGAATGATAACACAATTGTTTATGTGGAGAAAGATATATTTTTCAGGTTCAATAATAAAGTTATTATACAACGATATTAAAGTATGAAAACTCGCAAAGAACAAGTGTAATATATAAATTATGTCGTTTTTAGTATTGATGTACTATTGTTTTATTTTTTTATTGTCATTAAATCCCTGACCAAAACCTCGACATTTGTCGTCAAAAAAATTTTGCCCGCACTGAAATAAAATCCTGGCTCCGCCCCTGGTAATAACCTTCTCATGCAGCCATTATATTTCACTGTGTAAATTACCTATAACAGACATTAAACTTGCTGGACTGCCAGACCCCTTCCTCACAGGGGTCTTACAGGCCCTCACACCAAAACAGGTGGGGTCGACATTTTTGCGATTTTTTATTACAAGTGGGTCTGACCTGGGGCCCTCCTCATTGTGAGAAGGCTGTACAATGCCTGTAAGCCTCAGCCTGGTAGATCAGCATTCTTCTAACAGACATTTGTCTTCAAATTAAAAATTGTATTTTATTCTATTTATTGGCTGTAAATTAGTCTCCACGTCTAACGGAAATCATCTTGGCAGTCAGGGTCCATTATCTAAGAGGCATTACTTGAAAAATCTAATTGTACCACCTAGCCATCATATATAAACTCTTTCCTTCTTTCTTTGTTGTTTGAGGACAAGCAATCCTAAATATCATTTAACAGAGCAACCTGAAAATCTTCTCGCAAATCGAAGTGTCCTTGTAAGTTTGAATTTTAACTGAGTTCTAAAGGAAACTGTCCCAGATGATAAGAAATTCTAGGTCTTGGTAGATTGAACATATAGTAATGACAGCCGTAGTTACACTTTAAATGACCTATAAATACAGATCACAAGAGCGGTCCGACATCTCCGTCTGATTTTTCGACGTCCTCATAATAAGCAATCAAAATCAACATATAATATACGGCATAAAACAACATCATGCATACAACAGGAGATTTACTTAAAAACATTTGAAAAAATGGATGAACGAGAAAAAGGAAGTTGGCATGTGACAAAGAAGGTTCACTACTTAAATCCAAGGACAGAACTTGCACCAGCCATCATCAGCCCATAAGTATCAACCCCTGAATGAAGGCCCATCATATATGGCGTGGGAGCATCAATACAGTCTACTCTGCTGAAAAATAGTAATAGAATGAAGCATGCTTCAACAGAATAAACATTCAAAGATCGGATGGAATTTCTCTTGGATTCAGATAATGATATTAGTACTCACAGGCATATTACCATATTGAAAAATCAACAATGTTCACTAGACATGTCAAAGTGGGCACCAAGAAATCATAACTGCCAACAAAATGGATATATTGAATGACATATGGCCTCCGATACAAGAGTTTGAAGGGAATATTTATATAAACCACATACAAGGCATAGTTAGTATAACAAGAAACAAGGAGAACACATTAAGAAATACATACAAGTATAAATTGCAATTTTTTGAAGAGGTATGTGATAGGCTCCAATTAAATAAACATATTCTAGAAGGATCAAAAAGATTGGTGAAGACTGAGGCTACAACAAGCTCTTGTTAGAGGGCTAGAATGGGGAGAAAAAACCAATTATAATTAGCTTATAAATAGGAAAGAGTCAGAGGAGAATAGGCAGGCAAAATAGTGAGTCAAAACCATATTATGGAAATTACAGTCCTCTCGACAGGCTGATTGTTTTCCTGTTCTATTTTCTGTAATCTAGTTTCAATCAATACATATCCTAATTTATGTCCCTATGCTATGTGTTCATTAACCTGGGGTGGAACCTATCAATTTGGCATCAGAGCATCATGACTCTTACTGATAGGGTGAATGATTTAGAGAAGAAAGTAGATAGCAACCACTAGGAGCTACAAATTGACCTGGAATCATTGCAAGCAAAGTTTTAACTAATATACTCTAGCATCATGGAGAAGTTGGACAAGCTACTGCGTCATTGGGAAAACTAGGAGAGGGATCGTAAGGAAAAAAGGATGGCTACAGAGAAAACGCCAGCAATCTTTGATGAAGTTGGGATATCCCAATTCAGACCAAATGACAGCCAAAATAAAGGAGGTAGTTCAGTAGAGGATTTGAGATAAGAGTTTGGTAGGATTCAATTGTAATAGTAAGAAAAAGAAGAATAAGTGCAGGAAATTTTTCTGTATTGATTGAATAAAATTGTAACCAAAGGAAGACATAGCAAGTAGTCATTCGAGAAGGCCACACTCTCCTAATCTCAATTCGCTCACTGAAATTTCATATCTCGGATCGAGGGATTGTAAAGAACGAAGTTAATGACGCGATATGAAGTTAATATGGATTGCAACAATATAAAAATATATATCAAAGTATAAAGTAAAGAAAAAAGATGAATTAACGCAGAGGCGAGATGTATTATTAATTGACAATATGGAGAGAATACAACGTCACAGCAACATTGGCTTATTTTAAACTGAAAGAGGAGACCTATATTTATAGTACACGAGTCAAACCTTAAAACTAGGCAAAAGATGAAAATTAAAAAAACCCCACATAAAAGAAAAAAAGGGAAAAACGTGTCCGCATTTACAGTACACGGCACACACACATATTCTTTCATTTTTTCAGTTGGCTCCAATAAGATTTCTTTCCAAAATTAAGACACACACTGTCTTCTAAATCTTGACCAAATTTTGAGGCAATAATTAACAATTTCCACCTTGACTCGAAATATTGTTGCAATGAACAAAACTCCTAGATTTCAAATCCGTCTGCAACGAAATAGCTAAACTCCTCAACACAATAACTAAAACTCTCCATCACTAAACCATCTTCCTCTGCAAGGCATCCACACACGACACCTGAACCCAACTCTCGGGTTCCCAAAATTCTACCAAAGAATTATTGTTAATCAAATAGAGTCGAAGCACACTCTGTAGTAGAAACCAAACCAAGTGCTTGATCAGAAGGCCCCTTTTCAGAACTGTCACCTTCAACGATCCTAAAAGCATCACAGACATCAATAACACCACGGTACCTACGCTCCATGCGTCCACCCCTGACATTTGAACACAGTCCATCCGATGAAACTGGTGGCAAAGCGGAATCACCAACGTTTTCTCTCGCAGTGTTCAGAACCGACCCAGAACCCAACACAAGAGGTACTGTACCAAACTGAATTCCACCATGGTACTGAACTTGTCTCGATGTCTCAAAATTGGTTCTGTGATTCCCTGCAATATGTACAACTGGGATCTCTTTCGTCCCTTTTGTACAACCTGGATACCCTTTCGAAGCTTCAAGACTCCACCTCTACCAGAAAATTTGTACCCTTTTGCATCCAAGGTACTCGGTGATATGAGATTCTTTGTAAAGTTTGGAACATGAGGAACCTGATCAATTATCCTCATTGTCTTATCTTGTAGCCTCAATCTGACCCGACCGATTCCTACAACCCGACAAGATTGATTGTTTCCCATGACAACTCCACCTTGCTTCACCGCTTCATATGTCTGGAGTAACGCCCTATTGGGACACATATGATACGAACATGCAGAATCCAGAATCCACTCCTCAAGTTTGGATTCCCCATCAGATACAGCCAACATCACATCTCCATCGTCACAAAAATTCTCAACAATATTAGTCTCGTTTGAATTACCTGATTGCCCCGCATGATTTGCATGTAAATTACCTTTACCCTGCAACTTGTAGCAATCTTTCTTGATGTGTCCTTTCTTCTTGCAGTAATAAAAATACACATTGTTGTACATCACCTTCGATCTACCCCTTCGTCGATCAACATGAGCAACAAGAGCATCCCCACCCCTAGATGTAGGATCTCCAACCAATAGCTCCGTCATCTCCTTTGAGAATAGGGCTTCATATACCTCCTTAATGGTAAACGTGTCACGACTATACAGAATAGTATCACGAAACGACGAAAAAGAACTTGGTAGCGAGCACAACAGGATCAATGCCCAATTATTTTCATCATATTTTACCTCCAACGTCTCCAGATTTACAACAATCTCCTTGAACACAGCAAGGTGGACCTGCAGTGACCCTCCTTCCGCCATGCGATGAAAATACAGCTTCTGCTTTAGAGTCAGTTTGCTCGTCAGACTCTTTGTTATGCACAATTGTTCTAACTTGAACCAAAAAGCAGCCGCTGTCTTCACCTTTAAGACATCCTACAGTATATTGTTGGACAAATGAAGATGAATCAATGATGTAACCTTCCTATCCTTCCGTTGCTTCTCCTCCATAAGCCAATTTGCTGGTATCTTCTCAAAACCTAACAAAGCATCGTCAAGTTCCATCCGTGTCAGCCCTCATCTTTACTTGCCATAGCGAAAACCTTGTATTGCGATCCAACAGCGAAATATCATACTTCATCGAAGCCATCTCTGAAAACCTCAATCAAATCACGAAGAACTTGCAACCTTGCTCTAATACCACTTGTTGTGATCGACGGGTTGTAAAGAACGAAGTTAATGACGCGATATGAAGTTAATATGGATTGCAACAATATAAAAATATATATCAAGATATAAAGTAAAGAAAAAAAAAGAGGAATTAACGTAGAGGCAAGATGTATTATTAATTGACAATATGAAGAAAATATAAGGCCACAGCAACATTGGCTTATTTTAAGCTGAAAGAGGAGACCTATATTTATAGTACAATCTATTCCTTATTCTATTTATAAGCCTATTGTAATGGTTTTTGTCCACCTCAGCTTACTTACTAACAGAGTTTGTTGCTGCCGTCTTTTTCACCCTTCTTCTTGATCTCTCTAGAATAGTTATACTTGTTTGGGATTCTATCAATTACCCCTCCCATTTTAGTCACCTTGCCCTCAAGGTAAAAAGTATACTTGATTGTTGCTATCCCAGCATCCCAACTCGTTCAACTCTTCCTTGCCTGAAACAAGTTTCTCTAGCTCACTATCGCCAGTCATGACTTTGCTGTCCGTTGCCTCTTTTAATCTCTAATTACAAGAACTTGCAACTAGTGTTCTCACCATGGAGAGGTGTAGGCTGTGTATTGGAAAAATGATTTTTAGCTAGAATACCACGCAACTACACAACCTCAGAACATGCAGCTGACATAGCGCAATATAAAGCCTTAATGGAGGACTTTAAAACTCAATTTTGTTTCTTACATTTCAAAGAAATGAGAACATCCAGAAAGATACACCACCTAATAGTAGAACGATGAGAATCAGGACAACCAACCCAGCCTACATCACTATAAGCAGTAAGATCAAGAGACGTCCCTCTAGAAAATAACAAGCCACGATAAGATATCCCAATAAGGTAGCAAATAATGCGGCGGACAGCTACCAAATGAAGATGACTGGGGACATCCATAAATTTGTTGACGGCATGGATTGCGAATGAAGTATCTGAACATGTAATAGTGAGATAGATGAGACGACCCAACAACTTCTGATAAAGAGTAAGATCGGAAATTATATCACCTTCGTCATTTCGATAATTGACATTAAGCTCTAATGGAGTATCGATGGAAGAGGTGTCATGTTGGCCGATATATGTATTAATTTTGTATAAGGCTATATTAAAACTTAAGTCCAAAATTAATGTAATCTAATAAAGAATCAAATTGTTGGACTTAGGACATCTAAATAAAGTGCGGGTCAGATTATATGTGTAGAGACCAGATTCCTTTAGAATTGTACTTCATGATGGGCGAAATACTCATGGATATATAGGGTTATGGTCCCCAATTTATATTCAATTTCTAGTTCTTTATGTCTTCCTATCAACACAAGAATACAAGAGAAAATATATTGAAGAGAGAGATCCAAAAACCTACAATCAAGAACAGACAATCTACAATCAAGAATCAAGAACAGATAACTCAAGAATCAGGACTAGGGATCAAAAAGTAAAACCAAGATCAAGAACTTAAGAATCGAGAGAGTCAATATTCAGGAATCAAGATCCGAAACAAAGATCCAATATCAAAGAAGCATTTCCAATGAATTAAGGTATGTTTTGCACTTAATAATTTTTTTGGTGATTTAACATGAAAGATCTTGGTAATAAAGTAATTAGGTTTTCATGTTATTAAGATTTAAAGTTCATAAAATTACAACTGAAGGGTCATTCGAATTGAACCTGGATGAATAGAATTCAACCCCAGATGGTAAAACACAGGTGGGGAAGTTGAGGGGTGGGGGACGGTACAGAGACTGATCCAAATGAGGGAACTAATCAGGAAGAGATGGCAAGTACAAGATGCCAGTGCCATGGTAGCCTTTGTCACCATCGAGGCTCCGAATTTCTAGTTTGAGTCTGCACACAGCGAAGTATTCGAAGTACCGGGCCGTTTGATCGTCCCCAAAATACAAATCTATGGAGAATTTATTCAAATTGATGAGATTTTTTTTACTGGATTTTGATGTTCGAATGAGTCATTTGTGCAATGTGATAGAGAAGAGCAGCAAGAATTTTCACAACTTTGTGCGTTTTCTGGTGTGTTTATGTGCGAAAAACTGTCAGCAAGCTGTTTCTATCAACTTTGTTCATTTGAGTAACAATTAACACGTTAACTCGATTTCACTTTAGCCTTTGTTTAGCTTTCATTTCTTTTCATTAAGTCCTAGAGATTAAAATCTAAGTGCTTGTTTGGTAGGAATTTTGATAATTAATTTTTCGACTGTTAAAGATAAAGTGGATTCTACCTGTGAGAGAAGAATTCAAAAATGACAGTTGAAACAGTAAAATAACGGTCAAAAAATTGATTTTAATTGGCTTAAAATTTGTACCAAACAAGCACTAAATTTCAATATAAGTCAAAATTATTAATTATTTTTAACTATATATTTTATAAGATCATTACTTTTAATTATACATTTCATCAATTTTTATAAAAATTTAATAAAAATCTGATTTTAATCTTCACCAAATAGAGACTAAATTTTACCTTTTAATAAATGAGTGATAAGTCAATGGGTATTATTTGCGGATCTTACAAGACATGCGGTTAAAATTAACGTTCGACTTTGACAACTAAAACTTAAGGGGGGAAAAATGAATGCCAAACAAATGCTTAATAACTCCATCCAATTCTACTTACCAAAATCGTAACCGTCAACACGTAACGGTCATTACACGTGGCCGTTAATAACCAACATGAAGTGTTTGTTTAGAATCATTTTTAAGCACTTATGAATTTTGATTCTTTGTAATGTGTGAAGAAAACGGTGATATTAACTTCTGTATCTACTAAAGGTCTCATTTGTTTTCCATTTTGATAAAAAAGAGAATGAAAAATATAGTCGTTATGGGATCCATACAAAATATAGAAATTCAAATTTTGTGGCTTGATGTGATAAATAACGGTCATATTTTTCATTTTAATGGGGGAAATAATGTGAAACAAACAGGGGCTAAATGTGCAGATAAAATATATATTTAATTAGCTTTAAAAAAAAATTAAGCACACCCATACATATGAAACAAGTGCAACTTCAATGAAATAAATATGCTTATATTTTATTTACTATCATGTCATTGAATTCTATCCGTTCGAGTGACGAAATTGAAATATTGGACGGTGTAAACTGATTGAAATCAAATTAAAGTATTGTTACTTATTTAACAAAATTGAAGTAATTACTTGATTGATACAAGAGAAAAAGTATAATAACCGCAAAGAGACTCTACCTAGTATTTAGGTGAACTTAAAAAATTAATTTTAAGTAAATTAGTTTTGAAATAAATATCTTTTAGGAGATAAATTGAATAAGTAAATTAATTATTTTAATATTTATTTTCAAATTAAGTAATGTTTTTACCTAAAGGCAAATAAAATAACGAATTCAAATGTATCAATCTTAACTTGGTCCCTATCGTAACAAATCTTTATTTAATTCAAAATCTCATCCCCTAATATTAAGGCGTTCTGAAATTTTCATAATTATATGCATAGCATGTAAATAGGAATTTTGAATTTATATTTAATAGAATTGTAGGTCTCAAAAGTTGATTCACTCAAAATAAATTATATATTTATGTAATATATCTTGTTTATATTTTACGTGTTTGTGTACTTCACAAGTCACTTCACTAATTAGATTGACTAATATTTATTTTTATTATATTTTAATTTATTTAAAATAATGTTTTAAAAATAAAACTAATATAAAAAATAAACATTTAATTTAACAGGCGTCGTAAATGGTAACCTTTAATACTGCCCGTCAAGACCCACATCTCGAAAATTCCGAACAGGACAAAAAGATCTTAGACACTATCCCATTCTCGTCCTATAAATAACAAGAATAATGTTGAACAAACAGGGAATAAAAACAGATTGATGTAGCAACCCACGATTGAGTGTTTCTATGATTTTATTTCTCATTCTCCAATGAAAAACTGTCAAGTGTAGTCTGAAAATACTTTTCTATCATTGACTCTAATCATGTAGCATGATTGAAAAAACAATGGATCTCTCCACCCTATTACCATTGAAACCATTAATAGTGCATGTCAAAAACATGGGATAGCAAAGGTTTCTTGAAAGTCATAGGCACATCTTTTCTACCTCGAGCTGTCACTTGTGTTCTCTCATATTCTGAACCTCCACTCTATGAACAGGACTAGTAGATATGGCATTTTCTATGCCTTGTTCTTCCATAGATAGTTAGGATGATGCTAGTTTATACTTGCACCATTTGTCATACGTTGGTGCAAATGCTGCTTAATCCTACTAAGGGAATTCATGAACCGCCAAATTCTTAGCTAATGTTTGGGTGTGCTTATAAGTAGTAGGGACCACTACTTTTTGTGGCTCAAAATAAACAAATTGTAAGTCTCATGCAATAATTGTGACTCTTACCTTATCTATTCCTGAAAAAAGTAACCCAAGCCTTGTGCTATATTCATCTGTGAATGTCTCATCCCAGCTTATAGGTGAGATGCACGCTATACTTGACGATACACTAGACGATTTTTTTTATTTCTTTCTCCAACACCGCGAAATTCTTAGCTAATGTTTGGGCGTGCTTGTAAAGTGCTTATAAGTACTAGCGACCACTACTTCTTGTAGCTCAAAATAAATAAATTGTAAGTTTCACGTAATAATTGTGACTCTTACTTTATCTATTTCTGAAAAAGTAACCCAATCCTTGTGCTATATTCATTTGTGAATGTCCATCCCAACCCATAGGTGAGATGCACACTTTACTTAGTAGTACACTAGACGATTTTTTTAATTTCTTTCTCCAAACACCGCTAATTTCTTAGCTAATGTTTGGGTGTGCTTGTAAAATGCTTATAAGTACTAGGGACCACTACTTTTTGTAACTCAAAAGAAATAAATAGTAGGTTTCACGCATTAATTATGACTCTTACTTTATCTATTTCTGAAAAGTAGTAATCATTGGCCTTGTGCCATATTCATTCGTGAATGTCTCATCGCAACCCATAGGTGGAATGCACACTCTACTTGAGAATACACTAGACGATTTTTTGAACTTCTTTCACCAAACATATCATTTTGTTCTACTAGAGATTGATCAGTCAAACAAGGGGCCTTCATGTTTAATGCATGTTGCAGCTCATGCTCAAAGTAATGCAAATCACTTTAAAACCACATTCACATTCTTAACCTAACTTTCATTATGCAAATACTTCTCCTCCATAGACAGAAAAACTAAGGATACAAAACAATGCCTTCTTTTTCTAACATTGCACTGATTCTTTTGCTTCTAATCGGCCCTTCATTGAACACATTTTCTCAAAGCACTGGTATTGAACAATGTAGCTCGAATCTGCTAAATTTAGCCCCGTGTGCGCCGTTTGTACAGGGCATTGCGCCTTCGCCAGTCCAGTCATGTTGTGACAACCTTAAACAACTCTACATCCAGCAACCTAATTGTCTTTGTCTCTTGTTCAATGAAACAACTTTGAGTTCTTTTCCTATTAATATTAATACCACACTTGCTCTTCAATTGCCCCTTCTATGCAACCTCCAGATGATCATTTCTAATTGTACAGGTACATACACTGGAGTCCCTTTATCATTACATGTTTTGTTACGCTCGACTAGACAGTATGGAACTCGACTAAAAGAAGTTTCATGAAGTTTAGGTGATAATCCGTATTTATCACTGTCAATAATGTTGAACTAACGTACACTAGAATCCTTTTTTTTAAGTTTGTTTCACTCGACTGGACAGTACTAAACAGGACTCTTGAAGTAGAAGAAGTTAAAAGCTTTCATTGGATAGGAAAAATCAGTTTTCGAGAAGTTTATAAGGTGATCTAAATTTAGCATTGTAGATAATGTTTAACTAACCAATGACCCTTTTATCTTTGAAGGCACACCCTTGCCTTCAAATTCACCTGCTTCTCAAGTTCCCTCAGGGCCAAAATCAAATTCAACTGTGGCAGGTTTGCATCTTCTCTTCTCATCATTACATGCTCGAAATACGTACAAATCATTAAATAAGTTGAACAGTTCAACAATGAACAATTGTGCACTATCGCTTCCTCATTAGTACTATGTACCAAACTCTCGTGGTTTACTAAAAGATGTAGTCGGGTTAATCTATATCGGGTTTTTTCTCAGCTTCTCCGATAGTGACAGTGGCACCGAGGACAAGTATCATGGGATTCGGACTTCACCATAACGCTGGAGTGAACATGAATGAACAAGGTCAATTTGTGATGGTGTCGCTAATAGCAATTTTATGTATGTTTAAAAGCACACTATGTTAAACCCAAAAACAAGAAGGTTCTATTTGTTGTGTAATGTGGATCAATATTTGTGTGGCTCTAGGCTCTAGCTCTATGCATGCAGTGTAATTTACCTTTTTTTTTTTTTTTCTTTTAATAATTTATTACATGATCTGATCATTGCCTTGTTAAAAAGTTGTGGTTCGACGAGAAAGAGGAAAAAAAGATATGAACACTTTTCTCGGTTAACCGAGTTACATTGTGATTTATAGTGATCCACTGACCGATCGGATCGAATGTTTGAAATTAAGAAAGAAAATTATATGTGACACCTTTAAATTTAACTATGATGAGTGTCTCACGACTTGAATTGTAAATGACACTTTTGTTTGAGCTCATTCCTTCACATGTTTGCACAGACGTAAACGCATAACTATGCTTCGAACTTTCCGTGCAAGATCGAGACAGGGGGTCTTAGTCAATGATAATGAGTGTCTTGCAATAAGAACAATGATGAGGTATGACATTTGACAGTACTCATTCCTTCAAGTATTCGCACTTTTATGCGTCTATTGATGCCCCGATCTTTTTATAACATCGATAGTTGCAAATCTAAAATTATTAAGAAGCATAGATATTCAATGTAATTATGAAATCTTGGAGATGAGAATAAGTAATCAAGAACCTTTGTAACACTGAATAAAGCCCTTGTACACCGAGCTTGCGTGGGCCCCATCCCTATGTGAGGGGAGTGTAAGGCTCGGTGTACATGTAGCAACGATATTGTAACACCAGTTATGCATGTTTGTAAATAAAGAGTGGACATTGTTTGTAATCTATCGTATATTAAATATCACATTAAGCGAGAATCATTTTTTGGACAATTTTAACTCTAATATAATTTAATTATTTCGATAATACTTTACTTTTCATTTTTTAATACGTAATAAATATTACAAAATCCTTGATCATGTATGATTTTCGCGTTATTAATTCTCAATTAATTTGATAAATCTTGATCTACATGAATCTAGAACTATTATGGATGAATTTATTTCTATTTGTGTATCTATGAATTTTTAATGGGTGTTTAAATTCATGTATTAGAAATTAATTCTTATGTACCAAATATTGTATAAAAATATTGCTCATTTGTAATATTTCATCATCACAAAAAAAAAAAAAAAAAAAAAATTGAATCATAGAAATTGAGAGTACAAGTTTCTTCTCTTAAATTTCTATCATAAATTTTATTTTCTTCTACAATCCATTTATGCCACAACAAATCAAAATCAAGGCCTATCATATCTCTAATATATTAAATACAATTTCATTATTTTAATAATACTTTACATTTTTTCAATATATAATAAATACCTCAAAACCCTTGGTCATGTATAAATTTCATGTTATTAATTTTCAATTAATTAACATTCACATTAATATAGACTCAATGAATCTTGACTTGATGAATTTTGATCTACTTGAACCTAGCATTATTAAGGATAAATTTTTTTCTATTCATGTATCTAGAAATTTTAATGAATGTTTAAATTCATGTATTAACAATTAATTCTTATGTACCCAAAGTACTATAAAAATAAGTGTTTTAAAAAGCATAAAGCGTGAAAAGGTATGAAGCCAAAGTTTCAAGTTTTATGAGTTTAAGCGAGTCTAGGTTAGGCTTTGGCGTAAAAAAACATTTTCTTATTTATAATATTATTTGAAATTTTTAATCAATTTAAGAAATTATTTAATAATTAAAATAATACATATCAAACATCTAAAATTATAAAATACAATATTTACTTTATTAATCCCTGTCATTAGTTAATTATACAATTTTCAAGTTTTTGAAATGCAAAAATTAGAAAAAATTTTATAGTTTCAATTTTCAACTAGAGAAGTCATACTTAATAGATTTATAAGAACATTATATATATTTTTGGAGTTTGTAATAAAATGAGTTTCAAGATCATAATTACATAATGTAGATAACACAAAAACTTAAATCTTATTTAACTATTTAGATAAAGTCATTTTTTACTTTTGTATAGATAAATCTATTAAAAACTTGAAATTAAATTCAAATGAAAAGTTCTTTTTTTAAATAATAATAAGCTAAAGTCAAATTATAATTTATTTATTTTTTTTAAAAAAAAACTAATAAAGCGCATCTACAGGGACAAAAGAAATAAAAAAAAAAATCAGCCATTTAGGAATTGGAAAAAAAAGTCCAGGAGTGAAGTGAGGCGTTTTGAGCCTAGGCGCCGCTTAGGCGAATTTTTTAGAACTTTAATTAAAAAGATTGCTCATTTGTATTATTTCATCATCACAAAAAAATTGAATCATGGAAGTTAAGTTTTGAAAGTACAACTTTCTTCTCTTATAATTTCTATCTTAAATTTTATTTTCTTCCATATTTTGAACGATTATAACCCTACTATAATTCAATTATTTCAATAATACTTTACTTTTTATTTTTCAATATGTAATAAATATTACAAAATTCTTGGTCATGCATGATTTCGTATTATTAATTCTCAATTAATTAACATTCATACTAATTTAAACTCAATGAATCGTGACTTGATGAATTTTGATCTACTTGAATCTTTTAAATTCCTATCATAAATTTTATTTTCTTCAATATTCCATTTATATCGCAGTAGGTCGAAATCAAAGCTCATCATATCAAATATTATTTTTATAGCACTTATAAAGTATTTCAAAATTACGTGCAATGCACATTTAACTCTAACTAGTTTAATGATGTTATGAGATAAACTAGGTGTGTTGTAATTAGTACTACACATCGAACATTCACATTCTTACTTGGTTTGGTAACGAGGGAAAGCTGTCTCCCAATTTTCAATATAAAATCACAAATTTTCCTTTAATTTCAAAACCAAAAGCAACTAAATCATAAAGGATAATTTCAACTTTTAAATTAAATTTCTTACCAATCTTTTATAATATATTAAAATATCACATCAAGGGAGAATTATTTTTGGACGATTTTAACCTTCAGCAATTCAATTATTTCAATAATACATTACTTTTCATTTTTCGATATATAATAAATACTACATAATTATTATTATTTATGAAATTTGTGTTATTAATTCTCAATTATTAACATTCACATTAATCTAGATTTAATAAATTTTCATTTGATGAATTTTGAATCTAGAGTTATTATAAAGAAATTTATTCGTATTCACATCAAGAAAAAAAACATTTTTTGGACTATTTTAACCTTCCAATAATTCAATTATTTCAAATGCTACATAATTATTGTCATTTAAGAAATTTCTGTTATTATTTCTCAATTAATTAACAATCACATTAACCTAAATTCAATAAATTTTCACTTGATGAATATTGAATTACGTGAATCTAGAGTTATTATAGATAAATTTATTCATATTTATGCATCTAAAAATTTTGATGAGTGTTTAAATTTCTGTATTAACAATTAATTTTTATGAATCAAATGTAATATAAAATGATTGCTCATTTATAATATTTCATCATTACAAAAAAATTTGAATCATAAAAATTGAGTTTTGAAAGTACAATTTGAGTACAATTTTCTTCTCTTAAATTTCTATAATAAATTTTATTTTCTTTAATTCTTCTGAGATCCATTAAATCCTCCAACAAATTGGTATTAAAGTTTTTTTAGAATAACGTGCAATGCACATTCAACTTTGACTAGTACCGTTAAAATTAGCGAATTACTTGGATAATTTATTTTACTTATAACTAATCTGTTAAGTTAAACAAACATTTTACTTAAAGGCACATAAAATAAAATTGAAGTACTGTTACCTAAATCACTAAATTAAAGTATAATTACCACGAATAAAATGAACTTGAAATAAAAGAACACAAAAAAATGTAAAAATTCCAAGTTTTTGGGTAAATTTCTTGGACCGAGCTGCTGTGCCAGAATTCTTTCTGCCAGGCCTTTTACAGGCTGTGACTCAAAACATGGGGGTGGGGCCGGTGGGCATATTTTTGGGCATTATTTTACTGAACTGGGGACCCACCTCTTCACTCACCTGTAAAACATCTGTTAGAGGATCAGCCTGGTAGAAGAGATTAATGCATATTTCTTTGTTACAGAATAACAGCTAGAAACGGGCCTAAAAACCATAAATTCTATAAAGTAGGTTATGACTCGGACCGTCGAAAAAAAACTAGTCAGCTCCAAATAATCAAACAACACGTCATCTAGTTTTAACTCGAATGAGTCGTAAGTAGTTACCTCATCTTCAAAACCTGTCATATCCCCAACTGTTTCGAGTCAGGATGAATGGCAATTGATAAATCAACTGAATTTTCATTTGCTTGTTCATCCTAGAATTTGGGAACCATAGGTGGCAACCCAAGCTCGTTGTCCGAGGCTTCAAATAAGTGACTGAGCTCGTCGACGATGTCAGCTAAACCTCTAGTAAGGATGAGTTGATATTTTTTGAGTATAGTTCCTCTTCAAAGTTTTCAATTACCGAATCGAGATACTAAATCACTTCATTTTGACCAGTCATCGAGTAAAACTCATCAAGCATATCCAAAGTTTGCTTCACAACAGGTGAATCCAACTCGACTTGGATCGATTCAACTCTCTCAACTTGATCGAGTCACAAGTAGATAGACACCTACTTCTCTATATTGTTATACATATGTCGGGCTCAATTAAAAATGTATTTTAGGAAAACAAATGTATTTTTGGAATAGTAAGGGTTAAGTTTGCTGTTTTCAAGTCATTTCAGTTCTTAGTTCTGCAAAACACCGAAAATGCCTTTGGTCAGTATTTCTGACAATACATTTTTGAAAACAATGATAAACTTATAATATAAAACTCAAAATGCATTTTTGACATTTTGAGTAATTTCAGTATTCTGAAAATGCTCAAAACATAGAAAACAAGTGTTTAAATTAAATTTTGAAAAATGAAAATTTTAGAAATAAAATATAAGATTCTAATGATTAAAAGTTAAAAAAAATTTTAAAAATCAAGAAAAATGAATTCAAAAACTAAAATTATAAATTATAAAATTTTCTAAAAATATAAAAATTATATTAAATAATAAATAAAAGCAGTTCAATCACTTAAAAAATTATTTACATAAAAATTCTAAAATAATATTTAAGTGAACACTACATCCCATAAATGGTATGAAAGCACACCATTCCAAAAAGAAAGGGGCCTTGTTGTCTTCTAAACAGGCGAAGCGAGGTATCCATACATAAAAGTATAGGCTTTAGGCCCGATCAAACTTAGTTAGGCAGAATTCCATGCTTTTACGCCCGATCTGCAACAAGCCCTTGCATTAAGTTGAATTGGGGTTTCCCCTTTTTTGTGCAACTATCCAAGTTAGAGAGCATTCTCAAGCACCCTAATTAATTGGTCTCTCTCTTGTCATCAACTCTGATCTGCTCAAAGGGAAACAAGAGAAATTTGATATGTCATTGCCTCTACCTGTCCCTATTTCTTTGAAAATCATAAACTGTTGCATAATGATTTCCTTTTTATCAACCCCTATTCCTAATGTGAATTCTAGTCGCTTTCTATGTTAATTTCTTTTTAGTAAGAATCCTTGGGAAAGCTATCTCGTATAAGATAGGAGATAGTATACATTGAATCAGTTTCGAGATGCAAGAAAGCAAAGGTTGGTTCAACTGAATTCGACAGTAGTAGTCTCTATCGACGTTAGTGGTGAATGAAAAGCATATTCACCTATTGCTTCAGTGCCTGCGGAGGCACTTGCTTAGATGAGAGTGGAGTTCCTTCACCTCTAACAGCTTTCTTTCCTCTCAATCTCAAACAGCCACTTATGACTAAGCTTCGCGGCTAGGTCCATTTTTGTCAATTCTTCATTCCTTTTCTCAACGCAAATACTTAAAATAGGGATGTCAATATGACGAAGCAAGAGTTGCGATGCTCCTTCCCTACTCTACTTCATGGATTAAATATTATTATTGTCCCTTCATAGAAAGAAAGAACAGAGTTTGTATATGTATAGAAATGTCAAAAGTATTTCTATCAGGAAATTTTTAGAAAATATTTGCTCTTATATGTAAAGATGATAATGATTGATTCACGATAATGATTTATAATATGGTTTTGAAAATGTTCTATAAGTGGAATGATAAAATATGGATTATGTTGTAGATTGTTAAAGAGATATGATTAAATCATGATATATGGTTCGTTATATTGGGATTGACATATACGGAGACGGATATAGGGGGGATGGGCTGGGCTGTAGCCCCCCCCCAGGTCCAAGAGTTTTTTTTAAGGTATTTTTTAGTTTTTTTGGGTAAAAAATCAGTTTTTTTTGTGTAAAAATTTTTTTTTCTACGTAGTAGCCCGATTTGAAATTTTATAGCCCGGTCGTGGATCCGTCCCTGGACATATATGAATTGTGGCATTATAACATGGTGGGAAGATCAATACTTACCGACCACATGAAGTTAAGGTACATTTTTATTCGAAAATGAGCTGAACTTGAAGCTGTGCATATATTATTGTTATGTGATAAAATGAAAAACTAAAAATATCACATATTAATCAATACGATGATATTTAAGGTATTGGTTCAACATAAATTCCATCTGTTCGAGGCTTACTAAATAGACGTCAGATTTAACTCATGCTACAAGATTATCGATGGAGCTAAAAGAGAAAGAAAATCTTACATATGAGGAAGAACCAATTCAAATATTGGACAGAGTGAATCAAGTATTGCGAAGTAAGACTATTTCTTTGGTTAAAATCTTATGGGGAAATCATGTTATGGAAGAAGCAATATAGAAAAGTGAAGAGCAGATGTGTTCTCAGTATCTATAGTTTTTTTGTACTTGATCAATTGAATTTCTTTTAAAGGAGTGAGTTTTGTAATACATTAATTTAATAAGACAAAAAAAAAGTCAAACATATCATACAAAAAAAAGAATTTAAAAAAATAAAAATAGGGAGGCGATGCCCAAGTTCCAATCCATTCAATTCTACATACAAATCCATTTTTACACACACAAACACTGCTCGCGAAATATTTCTTTTCGATTTTAAAACCTACCGCAAGTGTACGGTTCGTTAACAAGTAGTAAAATGGATTATGAGTCCAAGTATCATTCCCACGAGGATTGAATTAGCTCTAATTACACTAATGTGACCTTAACCGAATCTAATTGAATGAAAATTTGGTTTAAATGTGAAAAGCCCTAATTTTGGAAGAAATCCCCAATTTAAAACCCTAATTGCAAAGAAAACCCTAATTTCAAAATTGGAAACCCTAATTTCGAAATTTCACCAATCGAATGAAATAAACACGCAACTGAAATGTAAATATGCAATTTTAGAACTAATGTATTGAAATGAATCGAAATGAAATCATTAAGAACTCGAATCCCCAATTGACTATTAAAAACTCTAATTTCACAAATTCAACGAATCGATGGAACAAAATGCCAATTCAATGTTCCTAAATTATTCAATACACTCTCTCGATATATATTGAATCTACTCTTACACACCACCAGCCTATATTTCTATGGATGATGCAATGTACAAGAATGCATGACTTTTTTATGAACATCTTCATGAATTGCATAAAGCATAGAGGTAAGTTTCCATCCCCTATCGGACTCTATGTCAATTTATATTCTATCGAATTTATTCCCCTTCTTTCGAATGCAAAGAACAAATCATCTACAATCACATAACAATTGGCCAAATAATTATGGAAGCATTCAAATCATATAAATCAAACATTTGTCCAATCGAAACTATTGTTGAATTAATGAAATAATGGAAATTTAAATCACCAAAAGGTTCATCAAATTCCTAATGAACAAAAAAAATTAGCCTATCATGTTTTGAAGAAAATTACAAAGATTCAATAAAGGAGAAGACATCACCCTATTACAATTGTTGCTTGAAATCTTCAATCTTGATGAAATCCTCCTTCTTCTTGCATAACTTCTTTGATCTTGATGTTATTGTGTGCCTCTTTTCTCCCAAAATCGTCTACCCTAGTTCTGGACGTGTTTTAGGGTATATATAGCGTGCCCAAATTAGGTAAGAAAGGAGTTGGGATCGAAAAAGAAAACTGCAGAAAATCCCCCGAACTTTCATCTATGCGACCGCATAAAAGGAACCTATGCGGTCGCATAGATCAAATGAACTGGCCAACTATTTTCCCTGCCTCCATCTATGCGACCGCATAGATGGTTACACTATGCGGTCGCATAGATATAACCATCTATGTGATTTTTACATTTTGGTCCCTGAACTTCCTTGTTGCTTCTCTTGACTTCTTTCTTCGATTTCTTCATCTTTTCAACAAATTTTATCTTCCAATTGATGATTGACACCATCAAATCTCATGCCACTCATTCGGCACATCTTTTGAGTATTTGCACTTTAGTCCTCCAACTTTCAATTGTCTTCATTTCAGTTCATCTTCAATACTTTCTTCTTCCAATTGTTTTGCTTTGTCATTGAGCTCATACTTGGCATGTTTTTACTCTCGTTTTGCATTTAGCTCAACTTCTCAATATTTGCACCTTTGGTCCTCGAACTATCAATTTGTTGCCTTTTGGTCCTTTTTCGGCTCTTTTCTCCTGGATTCCACAATTTCCATTGAAATACCTACATTTCATGAATTTAATAGGATTAAACCACAATTCAACCATTTTATCCATGTTTAAGTTATGTTTGTGAACCAAATACGTGTGTAAAAACATACTTATCAAACACCCACAACCGTGAAGAAGCCGAAGCAGAGAGAAAAAGAAAAGAGGGGGAAAAAAGAAGAAGAAGAAAGAAAAAATTAGAAATTTTTTGTGAAAGTGTTAGAAAACAAGTGGTCTATACTATTAGATTTGAATTTTTCAATTTTGAAAAGTAAGTAAAAAGTTAATTATTGTCAAGTTATGCTTAATTTTATACTTGTTAGATTGTTATATTAAATTTAATTTTATTGAAGGAATTAAGTATAATAAGCTATGAAATTGAGTTAAATGAAAGAAAAATTAGTTTTAGTGATTAAAGAGACTTTAAAAATCGCTAAAATATGAAATGATTAAGTTTGAGTATCGCCTATTTAATTATTGAAATTACTTAAAATAATTAATTGTTGATTTAAAAATTATATTATATTTCATGTGGCGATTCAGATATTGGGACAACTTACCAACCGAGTTGATTTTGCGAACATATTTATGTGAGTGGAAAAATATAAATATTTTTAAAATATTTATAAATTAAGTATATTGTCAAATTATGTGCAATTATGTGTTCGACTATATGATTATTATGGAAATCTCCTTTATCATGATACATGTAGAATCCCAAAGATTATTTATGGCACATTTGTGACTTGGTACCTAAGATATGTAATATTGAGATTTGTTTGGTATGTAAGACATGTAATATTAAGATTGGTCAAAAGAGTACCCATGATTATATACTTCTTCTAGTTCACAGAGGAGCTTTGATCATGTTCTATCCTACACGGAGAGGTCTTAACCTAACTTTGGTCTTGATCATACACATATAGTTCACAGAGGGGACTTGGCCGTGTTCTAGAATTGATTACTAGAGGTTTTGAGACTAGCTTTCATTCAAAGAGGAGGCCAAAGGCGTGGCGAAAATTCTTAGCCCGATGGACGGATTACATATTTCAGTCAAATAGTACATTTTTTTGTGAATTTTTTCAGTACATTTAATGTGATGAGATTATAGTATGATTACTAGCTTATGTTTATATCATGATTTGAGATGATATTTTATGATGTTATGTGGATATCTCATGTTTTGATTATAATTATATAATGTTATCTTGTGAATGATTTAATTTTATGAATTCGATTTTCGATAAAAATGTAAAATGAAAAAGTATATTTATTTTCGAACTAGACTTACTGGGCTATCAACTCCTATATTTTTTCACGATTTTTCTTACATGTAGCAATTGATTCTTTTTAGCTATAAGAACCTAATAATTTCGGAATGAGAGCCACACAATATGTTGGGTGTTATAACTTATATTAATGAAGCACAAAGTAAATAATTTGAGCCCATCGCATTATGTTTTATATAAACATTTGATTTTTGTGCATTTTCAAAGTAACTCTTAGTCAGTTTTGGTGATAAATTTGACATCTAGTCAGCATCTATTATCGATGTACGTCACATTCAGGTCTACAAAGGTGATTCGGGATGAGTCGTGTCACTAGATTTTCTCCATTTCTAGAAAAAAAATTCATCTCAATATTAAGGTAGTGAGTGAATATAACATACATTGATCAAGATTTAATTATTATAAATTAAATTATTAATATTTTTCTATAATTATATATAAATATATATATTCAATCCTTTTATCATATTAATGTAAGAAAACGGTGTCATTCTGTCATTCAATATAGGAAAACAATATCGTTTTGTACTGTAAATTCAATGAAAAAAGGACAAATAAATTTTTTATTAGAAAATTCTTAAAATAGAGAAGAAAAAGAAGAAGTCTTGTTTGTGTGGGGGAAATGGAGTAAAGTGCGTGGATAGTTGTGTGAAGAATAGAAAAGACAGAAAGATGAAAGAGAAATGAAAACGATAGTTGCATGTGAAAGTTAATAAAGAGAAGAAAAAGAAATGAAAACGATGGTTACGTGTGAAGTATAACGCATAATAAAAAAAAATAGCAAACAATATCTGAGCATGACTCAATAGAAACAGTGCCATAACAAGTGCCTCATTTATTTTAATTAGGAAAAAATCATATGGTATTTTAAGATTAACATATTACCTCCGAGTATTTATTGCTTTAAACAGTTTATAGTATTTGTTGTGGATGAAACTCGCAAAACCCAATCACCTTATTCCCAAGCATGTATTTTATCAATCATGCGTACCTCGACACCATTATCCTTGAGTACTACATTCCTCAGTTTTGTGACTTGCAATATGGAAGTCCTCGAGTCTTACTGATCTCGAGATATTCACTTGGCCTACATCCTATCCTTGGTTGCTTGGCTTAATAGGGGTCTACTTCCCCCATATCCTACCTGGTATGTCCTAATTGCGTCAGCCTGAACTTCACTCTTTGAAGGGAGACGAGGACGCACCTCGACGCCTGTGTTATAGGTATTAGAGATTTTGTTAGTATTTATCTTCCTCCTCGAAGCTCGAGATTTCTCAAGTATAGATTTTTAGTAACATCCGTATCAATTGCCCCAAATTGAAATTTGATCTATTTCCATACTTCATAACCCTCAAAGAGTTCATGACTTTATGTTCTAGCCTCAAGCATAGTTATATTACTATTGGAGGAAAAATGTCGACATTTACATGCTTCTCGAGCTACATGATTAAATACACATGTTATATATCACATTACTCTTGAGGTTATTAGTCCTCTATTGGAAAATGATCTCATTGCTCCACATAACTAATATGCATAAACTTTTTGCAGGAGAAGTACAAGTCTAAATAGTCAAATACCTTGTGCACTCAAAAGTTTTGAAAAATGGATCACATAAATTTAATTTATATGTGTAAAACTGGAAATGGTCAAGTTCAGTTCGGTTCTAAAGAAAGCCGAACCGAACCGAACTCAAACTTTCGATTATTTAGTAAAGGGAACGGTCAAGTCCAAATTTAATTATAGAACCGTTCGGTTTCGATTCCATTTGATTTGGTTCGGTTCGGTTCAGTTCAGTTCCATTTGACTTCTGAGTTTACGTACAATAATTAATTTTTTTAATATTTGCAACAATGCTATATTAATTTAATCAATGACATGTTCAATTTTAGCTCTTGCAAAATAACTTAGTCGAATCTCGATATTTTTTGCGCTTCTCTTTGTTGATTTGTTAATAAATTTGATTATTAAAATCACATAAAGAGAAAGATAGCGATCACACAATAATGAAGAGATGTGCAACCGAGCTTCCAATATGATTTCCCCATAACGTCATAAACGACACTACAATTGAATAAGAGATCTGGGTAAAATTTAAGCCAATATGATTAAGTAGGGCTTGTGCATGAGTTGAAAATTAGAAGTAGGGAAATCATAGTTTGGGTTTGGGTTTAATTAATTAATTAAAAAATTTATTTAGAAAAAATAAAATAATTTGACTTAAGATAAAAAAAAAATTAGGAAGATGTAGTTCTTATTCGGTTCTCGGTTGATTCTTGATCTATAACTGAGAACTGAACCAAACATGTCAGCTCTCAATTTAGATACTTGTTTTGGTATTTAACTTAATACAAACTGCTCGGTTCGATTTAGTTCAGTTCAGGTGCGATTCGATCGGTTCGATTAGGTAATTTTGTCAAGTCCTACAAAAGTGTATACGCATTCTCTCAAATTCTCACAATATACTGATCTTTATCTTTGTTCCTAGTATTTTTACATTATTGAAATATAAAAATATTGGGAGTCGAAACCAATTTCTTGATTTGTGCACGTAATTCACGTTCGAAAAAATATTGGAAATAAAAAGGGTATGTTTGATTAGTACCATGAAATTGTTATGGAAAAAAAACACACACAAGTTCTTGCTAATTGAATTGAATAAATCTTATTTGCATAAAATTTATTAATTAAATATGTTTGATTGATTTAATTTTTAATCTACAAAATATTATACATGTCTATCTTTTATTGGTGAATAGATTAGAGAAAAAAAAAACGAATTACCTGAAAAATAAAAGTCTATTACTCCCTAAAGAAAATATTTTCCTTATTTTTGATAAAAATATGATCATATAACAAACTTTTGAAAATATTCTTTTATGAAATAAAATATCAATTAAACATCCGAAAAGTAGAAATTTAAGTGGAAGAATGATATTTTTCATGAAAAACAAAATCAATCAAACACATTTTTATAGAGATAAAGGAAAACAACAAAAGAATCTTCAAAACTGCAAAGACAATCCCAAAGTATCGAAGAAAATATTCCACATAAGAAAAAAAAATGTTTTTTTACTACGCCCACAAGGCGAAGAAGAAAATTTTAGGATGCTGCCCCCCAGGGCACTTCTCCACTGGCAAAGGACGGACACTGTCAAACCTGGCAGAGCAGAGGTCGTGAGTTCGAAACATGGGGCTCTTGGAAGGCAATGATTTATTCTTGGAAGGCAAGGGAACATTTGGAAGGCAAGGATTTATTCTTGGAAGGCAAGTGAGAACTTGGAAGGCAAGGATTATTCTTGGAAGGCAAGGTGCAACTTGGATTGGCTTGCTTGGCACTTTGTCAGACCAGGTGGGGAGCGCTCGGACCCTGGCCAGTTGGAGGCACATCCTGCGATTAACCGGACTGTGTGAAGAGGGGCCGGATCACAGACCCAAAGATTAGTCTAGAATAGGACACCTTGTAAAAAAAAAAAAAAAATTTTAGGATGCTAGTTAGCATATACAATTTTTATTCTCGATCAGGTACTCAATACAAGAACAATTGAAGTCACGGACGATTGCAATGTGATGTCGTTTTCCCCCTCCTTTTGGCATATTTTCCTTTAATAGAAAAGATATATTTTGGCTATTTTTTAAAAACAAATTTCCTACCAAAAATTATAGTTTCTATTAATAGAAATTAAAATTAGGTTTTTAGTATAATTTGATAAAAGTACATGATTGAAAAATTACCGAGTCCTCTAAAATTTAAATTTTAATCCTATTAAATATGTGCTTATTGTTTCTTTTAAAAAAAAAAGAAAAAAGAAAATGAAAGAGACCGAGTTTAAATTCACATTCACCTAAACTTTTTAGAAATTAAATTATTATGTTAACATGACAAATAGTCTTATTAACATTAACATTCTCAGCTGTTCTATATATATATATATAAATTTTTTGACCCCTCATCAAACCGTAAAAAGAATATGTAAATATTGATTTACAACAAGTATATTTTAGATGAATTTTGCTATTTGTACACTAAAGTACTTGTAAGCAAAATTGTACACTTGGATGTCAACTTTGATGTCACTTTGTGAAATCCTTTCTAGGCTCTCTACTGATTATTGATGTCCGTTTAACCTTACGGTGGTAATTAGCAGCTACTAATATATTATTTTCACGTACATGCAACAAAATAAACTGTATTTAGCCACTATTTGGCCCCCATTTCTCTTTTATTTTTTTCTATCTTATTTTTAAGTATACAATCTTTCATAAAATAATATTACACCTCGAAAATTTTTCCTCCTTTTTCAATTACATATTCTAAAAAATATATATATAATAATAAAATAAAATTATTCCAACCATTAAATTTTGAAATAAAAAAAGAAAAGAAAGGCCGAACCGGGGCTTACTTTCTCATTTCCCCCCATCTTTCTACGCAGCAGTTAACCTAACCTCAACCTCTGCTCCTCCAAGGATCCGACAACCCTAGTCCGAATGCAAGAGGAGATTCGAAAGATCCGGATACTGCTCCAGCAGAAACGGACTGAGACTGCAAAGAGTCTCCTCAAAAAACTAATTTCTTCGCATTCAGTTTCGCAACTCTACTCTCTTTACTCTCAATCCTCCAGCAAAGAACCCGTTTTCAATGACACTATTTTGTCAGTCTATGCTGATTCAAAGCTCCCCAATGAGGCCACCCAACTCTACAATTTAATACGGAAAGATGGTAATTTTCCTTCCCTTTCCGCTTTTAATTTGTTTCTGGAATCTTTGGTGGGTTCAAATCAATTTGAGAAGACGCTCGAGATATTTGCTGATGTTGTTGATTCTGGTATTTGGGTAGATAAATTTAGTTATGGGAAAGCTATACAATCTGCGGTGAAGTTGGGGGGTTTGAAAAGGGGCTTGGAGTTGATGAATCAGATGAAAAAATGTGGTTTGAATCCTAATGGATTTGTATATAATGTCTTGATTGGAGGATTATGCAAAGCGAAGAGAGTTTATGAGGCTCAGAAGCTCTTCGATGAAATGCTCAAGAGCAGAGTGGTGCCAAATAGAGTTACTTATAATAGTCTTATAGATGGGTATTGTAAAATGGGCGATTTAGATTTTGCATTTAATTTGAAGGAAAAGATGAAAATTGACAATGTGGAGCCCAATATTGTTACATATAATACGTTGCTTGGTGGGGTTTGTAGAATGGGGAGGATGGTGGAGGCAAATAGAATTATGGAGGAAATGGAGCTGATTGGGTTTGTGCCTGATGGGTTCACGTATAGTATACTGTTTGATGGGCATTCACGATGTGGAAATGCAGAGGCTTCAATGGCGTTGTATGAAGAGGCTGTAAAGAAAGGGGTGAGGATTAATGAGTACACTTGTAGCATTTTGTTGAATGGCTTCTGCAAGGAAGGGAATATGGATAAGGCCGAGGAGGTTTTGAAGAAGCTGAAGGAAAATGGGGTTGTTTTGACGGAGGTGATATTGAACACCATGGTGAATGGATATTGTAAAGTGGGTGATATGGACAAGGCACTTTCTGTTGTAGAAGAAATGGAAAATTTTGGGGTGAAACCAAGTTGCATCACATTCAATTCAGTAATCAACAAGTTCTGTGAGTTGTGTAAGATGGATGATGCCAATGAGTGGTTTAAGAAGATGAGGGAGAAGGGGATTTGTCCAAGTGTGCAGTCGTATAACATTCTAATTGACGGCTATGGCCGGAGTTGTCAGTTTGAGAAGTGTTTACAAATTCTTGAGGAAATGGAAAATAATGGGTTGAAGCCTAATGTCATATCCTATGGTTCTCTATTAAATTGTTTATGCAAGGATGGGCGACTTCTTGAAGCCGAAGTGCTTTTTAAGGATATGCTGAATAGAAGCATTTGGCCAAATGTGCAGATATATAATATACTTATAGATGGTCATTGCACCAGAGGAAATATAAGAGATGCTTTTAAATGTTTTGAGGAGATGTTAAGAAGTGATATAAGCCCTACCCTTGTGACATACAATGTACTCATTAATGGGCTCTGCAAAAAGGGTAAGTTTGCGGAAGCTGAAGACTTAGCCTGTCAGATTGCAAATAAAGGTTTAAGTCCAGACATTATCACATACAATACCTTAATCTATGGGTATTCAAATGCAGCTGAAACTGAGAAGTGTTTGGAGTTGTATGAAAAGATGAAAACATCAGGCTTAAAACCTACATTAAACACATATCATCCTCTAATAAGCATTTGTAAAAGGGAAGGACTACATCTTGTAGAGAAAATTATTCAAGAAATGGCCCAAATGAACGTGACTCCAGATCGAGTTGCATACAATGAGCTCATTCATTGCTGTGTAGTGCATGGAGATGTTCATAAGGCATTTTCCTTACATAGTGAGATGCTAAATCTGGGAATTACCCCTAACAATAAGACATATAATGGCTTGATTATGGGACGATTAGAAGAAAGGAAGTTTGCGGAAGCAAAGGATCTTTTTGATGGCATGAAAGAAAGAGGATTGGTTCCCAAGGACGACACTTTTAACATATTGATTGAGGGACATATCAAGTTTAAGGATATTGATGGGGCATACGTTTGGTACACCGAAATGCTGAAAGATGGTTTTCTACCAAATATTTCCATTTGTAACCAGCTAATCTCGGGCCTCAGAGAAGAAGGAAAATCAAAAGAGGCTGAGATTGTCTGCTCCAAGATGAGCGTTAAAGGAGTGGATGAGTGGAGTATTGATAAGGATTTTTCTACGGTTGCTATAATGTAGTCCAGGAATGTTACTACGTTTTAGTAGTTCAGCATTGGCAGTTTATTGCAAAAAAGTGGCACAGGTAATAAATTAAACTTCCGTGCTGCAATGAGAAGTTATACATATTGACGAGTTTACCGACCATTACCATTTATGCTGGCAAAGGCTGTTGTATTCTAGATGTGAATCCGACATACTGTTAGTTCATGCATGTTTACATATCTCATTTAGCTATTGGATTAGCTACAGTATAAAATGCCAGTGTTCTAAAAAGCTTGTATAGGCATCATCAAAGCACATGGCGTGGGCAAAACGCTTTGCCTTGACAGTGAGCACTAATTAAGCGGTCGAATGTTGCTTGACTAGATGTGCCCAGACGTGCCTAGGGACCCTTTATTAAATTTTTATTTTTTTATTTTTTTCCTTTTTTTAAAAAAAAAACTTTTTATTTGATTTTAGTTTATTAACTTATATAAATATTTCCCCACTTTTTTAAAGGCTTTTATTTGACTTTAATTTCAAGTTTTTAAATGACTTTATTTATATAAAAGTTAAAAATGAATTTATCCAATAAAGATTTAGATAAGATTTAATCTATGGTACTATCTATATTATGTAATTATGATTTTGAGACTTATTCTTTTGTTAGAAACTTCGAAAGTATATGTGAGTTTTTATAAATTTGATAAGTAGGACTTGTCTAGTTAAAAGTTGAAACTATGAAAAATAGTTTCGTTTTTGTAGTTCTAAAACTTAAAAACTGTATAATTGACTAAAGTATGAATTACTAAGAAATTATAGTATTTTATAATTTTAAATATTTGGTGTGCATTATTCTAATTATTAAATGATTTTTAGAATGATTAAGTATTTAATAAAATAATAATATTAAAAATCAGTAACTTTTTTTTTTTTTTTTTTTTTTTTTTTTTTTTTTTTTTTTTTCTTTTTTACTCCTTGGCCTTGCTTAGGCTTGTAATGCTTGAAACTTGGTCTCCACTACTGACCATGCTTTACACTTTTTTGAATATTGTAAAATACTTTTAACCTTTTCAAATTAATAACAGGAAAGACCTTATTCGGAGTACTACAACTTCTTGTCAATGATTAATGCCCAATGATAAAATTGATTTCTTTTGCTGGTTTACTCTCTAGTTTTTGCACTCTTCTTGATGGACAAGAGTCTTAAACACTCACACTCATTTTTGTATAAGAGCATTTTCATTTCCTTTTTTTATCTTTATTTACATCAAAGGGAAAGGGAAGGAGAATACACAATAGCTAGTGGAGGATGACGGGTGAGGAGAAAATAATGGTGATAAGGAGGATGGTGTTGAGATTCCCTCAAGATCCTATCCCGGTTTTGTTTCATGATTACTATCTTATAATTTTCTCTGTCATACTTCATTAATCTTTTTTGTATTTGCCTGCAAGTTAGACTTCTAAGTTTGTTGTTTTATTGTGGACTTTGTAAGATGGTTTATCATTTATTAGCAGCATTTTTTATAAGTTTATAATATTTTAAACATTTTATCTTTATGTCTTGGGGATTATGCCTCTCTTAAAAAATGCTTCTGTTTCTGATTAAGCCCATTTAAACTATGATTATAGTAAATGAACATGGTTGGGAAGAGTATTCTCAGAATATTGTAAATAACTAAGTGGGCATAATGGAAAACGTGTAGTGGATACTCATACATCTGTCTACAAGGATGTTCTTTTTAATGAAGTTGATTTGCATGCTTCATGTGTCTTCGTCTCTGATCTGTGGGAGACTGATATATGCTTGGTATTTTTTGACCCTATTAAACTGCTGAGTTGCTTTTTGTGCTGAGTTCATGGCACCAGAGTAATTAGCTGTTGATATTAGATATTCAAGGTGTAGGAGTAACTAGTAAGTGCATAGTTTCTTTTGTGTTGTTTAACTAGTATGACTAACTTGAGAAGTTTTGAGCTGATTTTCATTGGCGACTGACCAATGCTTTGTTAGTGGATAAACCACACAAATAAATTGGTTTTTGTGTTTTTTTTTTTTTTTTTTTTTTGTTTTGGGGGTGGGTGGAGGGGTGGATGTGGAGGGAGGGAGCGAGGGAGGGGATGGGATATCCATGTTTTACTCTTTGGATAAAACTAATTTAAGTTTGAAAATGCAGGAGACTTGAGATCCTATCTTACCGTATGTATGTTAAAAAATTTAATGTCTTCTGCCATGGATCATATTTTTATTGAGCCGGCTGAATATCCTGTATTTCTTTGCAAAATTCAACATTACTTTATTTAATGGTGATTTTTTAACGTAAAGGATTTCTCTGATGATTTGTTTGAGGAGCTGAGCAAATATGAACATCTTTAAGGCCTTTACATCTGCAATATCTAGGCTGATCTCATAGTTACTAATTTTCACTTCCGATTTAGAGATGAAGACTATGCTGCCAGTCCACTTCAGAATCTTAGCAGAAGGTTTTATGCATTCTAGTTCTATTCATTGTGTTATGCATCATTTATCTCAAAGAGATATTATAGTGGTTTTAGGTGTAAGATTTTGTGTCATTCTTTTAATTTGTGGATAAAGCAATAGCAATGTTTTTGTCTGGATTATAATCTGATCTATAACTAGATCACCCTTCAAAAGTGTCCATTCTTTGTGACAAAAGGTCAAAATTATTATTATTATTATTATTATCATCATCATCATCATCATCATCATCATTATTATTATTATTATTATTATTATCATTTTCATTATCATTATCATTTTCTTTATCTTTTTCTCATTTTTTGAGGGGTGGGATGCGGAAGGATGGAGCACAGGGGTGTTCTAAAGTTGTTTTCAATCCCTGATATCCAATAGATATACCTAGCAATGTTCCGAGCTCTAATAGTTTTTGTAAATTGCGCTGAGTAATTTGATCAAAAACTAAAATGGCAGGATGTGTCTTACGAGCTTGTTTAGAAAACATTCTGGTTGTATGTAATTAATTCGATGGAAGATGTAGATATAGAAGTTCTGGACTTGTGACTAGACTTGCTTGTTGAAGGAAGTTTAAAATTGAACTGCAATGGTGGAAGAGGAACAGACGCTTACAAGTTGAAGGACCGAATTTTTTCAGAAAATACAAACAAAAAAAAAAGTCCATTTTCATATTTATTTATTAACTGGTTCACTCTATTATTTGACTTGCATCTCTTTGTAACACTGGCAAACAGTTGCATTAAATTATTATTGTCTGCTTGATTTCATTCTCGATTACCCGAATAAATATTGAAATTTTTAGGGCGTCCCATTTTTATTGACTCTCCCCTGTGACGGATCTTCGTGATGCCACTTTCAGACAGTATGAGGAAAATGAATGCAATCAAGGTGGATACTGCAATTTCATGCATCTGAAAAAGATAAGCAGGTTACTTTGAAATTGAAGTGTCCTCTTCCCTTTCACGATGTAGGTTGCCAATTTATTTAGTCTATTGGTTGAAGAGAGCTGAGTGGGAATTTATTTGGGAGGAGTAAACGGAGGCATAGCCACAATAGAAGCAGAAGCTGTAGTTCTCATGCGCATGATTATGAGGAGCATTCACTTGCCATGGTTCTGGAAGAAGAAACGACCACCACCACCATCATAAAGGCCGGCCTAGATGCAGAAGTCCAGGTTGCGGAGGTGGAAGAAGCAGAAGCCGTGGGTGAAGGAGAAACAGGAGTCCAGTTAGGGAAATCAGTGTGGAAAGAAGGGCAAAATAGAGCAGTGGAATAGCAAAAGAGAGCGTTCAGAATCTGCTAGGGATAATCTCAATGACTATAGCAATGGCTTTTAACACATTGAAAACCATTCTAATCACAAAAATATACTGTCGCCAGGCTCACTGAAGCTGGGGAATGGAAGTTATAACCACTGATCAAGTGGCTTTCAGCTTTCACGGTTTGTTCTCTTGTTCTTCTTTATTTAATTAAAATTTGTCTGTTATATCCTTAATAGAAATTTCTCTTGCTGAACTTGGTTTGTTGAAAGCAAAGTTCATTGTCCTGGGATATCGAAAAAAGCATAATTGCTCATTTCTCCCTTTATTTGATGAAACTTTGATAATTGAAAAAAGCATCATAAGTCTTCTTATTCTCTTTACATGCGCCATCCTTAGTCTAATGTTTTAGAACATCTCTAAGAGATTCGCTATTTATAAAAAGCATATCATGCATGATAGAGATTAGAGGGCACCTTTAAATTTAGGGACTTTTTATATGCTCCAATAATGCTTTCTGTTTTGACTCTATTTTTTTTGCTTTTATTTATTTATTTTTTATTAAGAAACATTTATTGATTTCTCATCGTCTTTTATTTAAAAATTTTTAAAATGTCAATAGCCAATCAATTGAAATATGATTTAAATAGTTTAAGAAGGATAGTATTGAAATTTGTACCTTAGTAAATCAATCATTATAAAGTAAGAATAGTGGGTTTGGCTTTCCAAAACTCGCCAAAAAACAATAGGACTTCTATATCATGACTATGTTAAAAGATGGGAGAAATCAAGTGACTCTGTTTTGTTCTTTTATTTTCAAATATATGGTTTTTATATTTGGCTAATCCAATGGATTCTTTATTTTAAATGAAGAACGGAGAATTTCAAAGATTATATTCACTTCTCTTTTCCAGGTCAACCAGATTCTGTTCTATGCCTTCATCTGTACATTTTTTTTCCAGTTATTTCCGAAGCTTATCGATGGAGATCCTTGATATCCTTGGCACGTTAAAAGAGCACTTCTGGAGAGACTGTTCATTTTATTTCGTCTTGGGTTACTGTTCAATTGTCTTTTTCCCCCATGCAAAGCGGCGTTGTTTAGAGGTTAGCATTTGAAACCTGCCCTGTCTCTCTCATTTGATTCCCGAAGGTCTCATCCCTTTTCTTTGGCGATTTTTTCCTCCGCAAAACCATCATTTTTGGATGAATTGTTGGTCAAATATGTTGAAATTTTTCTAAATTTGTGTAAATCTTTGGAAGTTTATTGGTTCCCTACTAAATCTTCTTTTTATTTTTTTCCCAAAAACATCTACTTGTGCCCCTTTCCTCTGTTTCACTACTTCAGCCTGCTCACTGAGACAGGATATGAAGGTCACTAGTGGTCGCAATTCCTTGTATGGTTCGTGACTTTACTGGAAAAGTAAAGCAAAAAAGAACCGAAAAATAATCGAAGAAAGCTTCTTATTAATGAAAAAATTGAAGTATTTGATTTCAGTGCAAGGTTATGTGAAACTATAAATAATTGCATCTGTTTTCTTCCGATTTGTTAATCTGTTCTGCTGCCTGAAATGGTTTTGCTAGAAACACTGACTGGTAAGAATAAAGCCCCTTGCTCGGTGTACACTCCCCTTACATCAGGAGAGGGGTCCATGCCCAATTAATGAGCGGGTCCCACCCCCCCATATGAGGGGGCTGAACTGTAAGGTTCGGTGTGCATGTAGGGGTGTCCGACAGGTAATGTATACCATGTAGCTTGTGTTTGAGCCCCATTTTTGGAGATAAATAGATTTTTGTAACAGAGATTTTTTTATGAATGTATAGTTAAAAAGTAGTGAAAACTTTTGGGTTTGCTTGTAAAGTTATTTTATGGAGTAATGTGTGGTTGAAAATGAATTTGAGAAAAATTGAAGCTCAAACATGGGCGTAATATCGTTTTATTTGATGTTTAACTTGAGCCGCATGACACTTCACTCATTCATTCCTTGAACTCTCCCCTTGTAGCATAATTGGTCGATTAATCTTTGTATCAAGAAATTAAAATTATTATACAAAATTACTGTCATAAAAACCAAATAAAATCTTGCAAGAAATAAAAGTCCAACACCAATAACTGTAACATCTCATATGGCAGCTGTTGAGTTAAACATTCATTTTATTGGGGGCTAAGGTGGGAGATTGAAGCAGGAATTTTTAGAGGTGAATGAATTCGCTACAAGGAACTTTACAAAGTCGTTTTTCTTAAGACAATATTTGTCAAACTATACTTGTGATGAAGTTGAAATTTCGAAGATGCCTCAAGGATGCAATGAAACCGATTCCATCGTGGACTAACCAAAACAATACGTACACAAATGATAAATAGAACCAAAAGATTATTTATAGTTTTTCCTTTTGGAATGATAGAATATAAACCAGACTTTAAAGTAATGAAGATGCAATATATGCAAAGTATTTTTAAGGAAAAAGATAGAAAGAGAATATCAAAAAAGACGTATCTACAATCAGAAATCTTGAATTCGATATGTAGATTCTTGCCACACCTTTTCCAGTAAGTTGCAACCAGTGGTAGGTATCTTTTAGACACGAGATACACCAATGAGACTAACCCTTTTTTTATTTTTTTGATGAAATTGCTAGTTAATTTAGTTAAATATCAATTGTTATAGGATAAATTCGAGTTTGGATGACTTTAAATAAAAAGAATTACTCAGAAAATGAATGTACGTTTAACCATTAATCTTATAGTCAATAAGAGTACAACTCATTGGCGGACCACAGTGGGTCCTGGTGGGTCTATCTGCATCCGCTTATGGTACAACTAATGGAATATTCTTGACTTCAGGGGCGAAAGCTTTTCAAATTTTGATGGTTGAAGTAGGCAGTAGCTACATTACAAAAACATTTTAAAGTCTGCTCATAGTTGAAACCCATATCGAATTTTGCATGAGCCATGTTTCAAAAATATGCATACAACCACAACCGCAGTTCTGTAGACGGATCCATTTGTTAAGTTTCGACGACATCGCATCTTCGACATATGATACGTGAACCGTGGCTTAGCATTGTTGAATTCTGTAAAGAATGATCATAAATAATAAAGAAAACGTGTCATGAGTCTAATCGTTCTTTTGCCGCCTGATGGCCTTTCCTCGAAGATTAGATAATTAATCGTACGATGCCTACATTATAGTAAGTTCACACGAAATTACATCTTACTGTCAAGTCATTTCCATGAACAAATTTGAAGATATATATCAAACATTCTGAATCGAACAACATTCTTTTATACATATAGTTCTATGTACGAGTACACGCTTTCAATCTTGAACTTCTATAACTTTCAATTCTCGATTAACGCATGCTTAGCTTTGATATACAAGTCGAATTGGATATACAACTCGAATCACACTAATGAAGTTCACTCATGGTTGGTTGGCAACACTGATTTGCCAAAAACCAATCTATAAATGGAGCGAGGACAATACAAACTATTCAATCAAGAATCGACCCCTCTAATTAGAAGAAAGAAATGACTTACGGAAACAATGACGAGTAAATACATACTTTGAAATTAACTGGATTCTTTAGCGTAAAGAGACACGTTACATTATATCCTTTCAAGTATTAACTAGATATGTCATCAAATAATTCGTCCACATTGAATATTTTGTTAAATAATAGATGTTTGATTAATTGGGTGCATATTTTATCAATGAGTAATACTATCCAGCATTACTAATGTCAAGTCCAAATCTAAATGGTAATTGTATGACATTAAATAATAAATTTATTTAAAATGTCATTTCATATTTAGGCCATGGCAATTGTATGACATTAAATAATAAATTTATTTAAAATGTCATTTTATATTTAGGCCTTGTTTGGTATCCATTTTTTTAAAATGCATTTCTCTCTTTCTCTTTTTCAACCACACATACTTCATTAAAATAATATTACATGTAAATTAAATTTTTTTTATTTTTTAACCACATATTTTCCATCAATTTATTATTTCAAAATGTATTTTTACATAAAAATGGCTCCCAAACACCCTCCTAATTTAACTTTTCTAGTGTAACCATCGTCATTTATAAAGTTGGGAAGGTGACAATAAATGCGGAATATGAAACTATGCCAATAGAGAATGACCTAAGAATTTCCAATCCAATAAAAGGATAAAAAAAATTCCCAAAAGAAACAATTAATTCGCATATATAATAAATATATATTTATAAATGAATATAGAGCTTCTCCGGGGTTGGCGGGTAACAAATAGATTATCAACCTTCCAAGAAGACCAACGGTACACGGAAGACCAACCAACCAAGAACGCCCAGCACATAAAAACTAAAAGTTTCATTAGTTATAATCAACAAATCATTCTTTCCCATTTTCTTGAACGTGATGCCTCTCCATTTCCTCGCATGTTTTAGGTTTGTAAATGTATTTTTTCTTTTGTTTTTCCCTTCAAGTCATTATCGATAAACTGAAAATTTTAGTCAAATATACGTCAATGTCAAATTTTGTTTCTGGGATGTTTGTTCTTTTCCCTTTTATGTTTGAATTTGATCCTGCTGAAGTTTCCATTTTTCGTTTGTTCTTGATTTTCCAAATTTTGCATGAAATTATAGGCTGCTTGTGGTGGGTGGGCGTGAGTAGGGGTTTCTCGTTGGCAATTTTGGATTCGTAGTGTTAATTATAATTTCTCAAAAATGTGGCGTTTCTGTTTGTGGGGATGTTGATTTAATTTCAAATTTCTGGGTTATAGTAGAAATTCTTTGTTATTGGTAGTTTTGTAGAATAAAGTATATTTTCAGCTTGTTATTTGATTTTAGATGCGAATGCAGCAATTTATAGTACAGGTTTTAAAATTTTTCGTGTTCGTAATATGTTTTGCTGCAGACTCTTTTTGTCATTCAGAAGTGAAGATTGAAGAAAATTTTGTGGTTTTGTTGGCTTTTCAACCTCCTATGACTGAATCCTAGGTTTGTTGTTGCATATGTTATGTATGACATCATATGTCTCTGTCTTTCAATTTTATTTATTTTGGTGAATTTGGATATATTTATCAGGATTGAAAGAGTATAATATAACAATATTATATGGGAGAAAATTATTGTAAGACACAGAGACGAAGTCACAAACGAAGGCACATTTTTAGACAATTGTTCTTTTATCCATAACTGAACGTGCATTCTGTATATGACAATGTATTGACAAACATCGAGGCCCTTCTTGAGCTACGCCCTTAGATAACATGCCTTTTGATTTGTTGTTAGATAAAAACTCTTTTACCATGATGTGTATTAATATATTTGAATCTGAGGCATTGCAGGTGACGTGCTATACCGAGTTGCATTATGGATCATCAAGTAAAAGACCATGTTCGATTCAACAATTCAAATTTATCCAGTGGTGGTGATGTTTTTGAACCCAGTTCGAGTAATGGTGAGGTTGATGGTGCAAAACGTTTTATTTCCCCATTTGATGATTATAGTACTCTCGACTGAGACTTGTCATCCCTTGCACCGAATTTTTTTTCCATCTACAGCTAAGCAGAGGGCAACTTTGGTAGAATGGTTAAACAGCATTCTTCCGGATTTGAGTTTGCCAATAAATGCTTCAGACAAGGAATTACAAGGATTCTTGGTGGATGGAACTGTTCTGTGTCGAATTCTGAACAAACTAAAACCTGGTTCTGTGACTGAGGTAGTTTAGCATTTAATTTGACTTGCTACCCATAAGGTTTTAAATAAAGGGTAATTAGTTTATATTAATGTTTTCTTGAATTTTCTTTTCTAGTTGAATGGTTCTGGTCCTTCATATTCACAGTCGGAAAATGTTCAAAAGTTTTTGTCAGCTATGGACGAAATGGGGCTGCCGAGATTCCAAGCAGCAGATCTGGAAAAGGTAATTAGCTTTGACATAATTAAGTTCATATGTTGCACATAATATTTGAAGTATTAAGTTTGTTGGACCATGGTAAACTTGTGATACTCTCACATTGTATAGGGATCTATGAAAATTGTCGTGGACTGTCTTTTAACTCTTCAAACGCAATTTACGCCAAATGTTGGAAGATATAATGGAAGTGATGCCAGTAAAAGATGGAAACTGATAGGAGAGCGTATAGGGAGTCGTGAGGGTTCTACAAGGGAAGTTCCTTTCCAATCACTCTCTGTTTCTTCCCCAACTTCTGAAGAGAGGCGAAGGGTAGTATTGTCAGAGTCAAAGTTTCAGCGTGCAGTACGTAGTCCCACAATGGCAGGTGGTGCTTCTCTAAAAAACCGTAAAAGCTACTTTTGTTTAACTATTAGTTTCTTAAAATGTTTGGGCATGCTATTTTTTAGTTGTAAGTAAAGAAAAGTTGCTTATTTTGGAACTCTTACTGAAAAAATAAGCAACTCTAATTCAACTTTAACTATTTAGTTACTTTGGAACTTATTTACTCACAAGTAAACATTTTATTTATTTATATTTTGGTATGTAGAGCCATCAGCTGCACTTATAAATCACGTCGGACACAAGTTTCATGAAGTTTTTCAGATCAAACACGGATCTTATACAGATCTTTCTCCCGGAAAGCTTTCAGAAATGATGAAATCAAACAGCTTGGATGTGAGTCTACTAACTCATGTTCATGACAATGGACATTATTGACCTGACTATTACATATTTTTGTGCAGAAAATTCATACCCTTTGATCATTGTTTTTCTTTTTATCCTGTGCAGAATGCCCCGACTCAGTCACTTTTAAGTGTTGTGAATAGTATTCTAGACGAAAGCATTGAACGGAAGAATGGGGAAATACCTCATGTATGATAACAAGGCTCCTCTTCATAAAAACCAAAGAATTCTATTTGTTATTTATTTTTCACAATCCAACAAGCTCCTAATATGTTGTAGTTGGATAATATTCTCAGCGCGTTGCTTGCCTATTGAGAAAAGTTGTGCAGGAGATTGAGCGACGAATATCCACTCAAGCAGAGCACCTGAGAACGGTATTGTACCATGCAGGCTCAGGGTTTTGTCATGGATTGTAATATTTTGTCAACTCAACACGTCGATTTTTGCCTCTTCCTGCAGCAAAACAATCTTTTTAAGGCTCGTGAGGACAAATACCAATCAAGAATTAGAGTTCTAGAAGCCCTTGCAACAGGGACTGGTGAAGAGACACAGGTACTAAAAATTTCCCATTTTGGAGGACCAATCTTTTCTTTTCCCTTTTTGTGTGTGTGTATATTCTCTAAGAATTTCATTGTTACTATTTATCAAGTGTGGTTTATTTTTTATTTATTTTTTATTTATTTATTTTTTTTTTAATTTTTGATTTTCGCAGATAGTTATGAATCAGCTCCAGCATATTAAGGTACAATCCTTTTATTTACTTGTTCCTAAATCTGATTCTCTCATGCCTTTTGCCCTTTTATATTTGAGCATTAATTTTGGGGTTAAAAATATCCTTAAATTTCTTTAAGCTCTGCTATTTATTAAACTTTTTAGCATGCTTGCATGTAAAACTTGCACATGTGAATAAGAGATCTGATTATTTCCAAATACATAAGCAATGCTGAAGATTTTATGTTTGAATGCTTTTTTCATGAACTTATATTCTCCTTGATTGAACACCTTAATACTTTATAAAAACCAATATATGATCATTGCCTAATGTTTGCAGTTATACACGCCTATTGACTAAAAGTTTAAACTGTTATAGAGGTTAAACATATATTCAGTTAAATGTAGCTTCAACACGCCTCCTTAGGTGCGGTCCCAATTCATTTTTTTATCAAAAGTTTTTGACACGCTATTTTTCCTAAATGGGTTGCAGGAGGACTTCAACGCAGGATCTTTGTGATACTATGTTGAACCATTTCATCTAAAAGTTTAATTTGACATAGACGGGATAGAGAAAGGAAATATTTACTTATTTAAATTTAATCTTCACCATCACAATGGATGCTAGTTATGCTATAGGTTTTATCTATTTGAATGGGATTTTGATTTTACTCCATTATTCATGTGGAGTCTTTCCCTGTGTCAATTCCAGTGATTGTTTTTTCTGTTCCCTAACTTCAACACCACAGAGTGAGAAGAGCAAGATAGAAGAAAGAAAGAAAGTCGAGGAGCAAGATGCAATAAAATTGATGAAAGAGAAGGATGATCACAATCGAGAGATTGCGATCTTAAAGCAAGAACTGGAAATAGCTAGAAAAACATATGAACAGAAATGTTTGCAAATGGAAACAGAATCTACAGGATCCCACCAAGAGCTTGAGGAGAGGTTGAAGGAACTTGGGAACCTTCTTACCGAGTCAAGAAATAAAGTGAAACTACTTGAAGCATCTACAGAATCAAAATCTGAAAAGTGGAACAAGAAAGAAAACAGTTACCGTAAATTTACTGAAGTTCAGCTTGTTGCACTACGTGTAGGCCATTACAATTTTCTTTCCATTTAATAATTTCTTTATAGCATGTACTGTACCTTAACATATTAGCTTGATACGGATAAATAAATTTTTTCAGGAAATGAGGACAACCTCTCAATCGATCCATGAAGAGGTCGTTAGAATACAGAAGAGCTATTCGGAGGAATTCGGCCATTTAGGTGAAATCCGCTTCTTCACAAACTATTTAATTTATTTGTCAAAAATTAGATACTAAACCAGCACAAAACATATTTAGCTTGCAGTGGTTATGTTATAATAAGTTTCAATACCTTTTTCATTACAGGAATGAGAATGAAGGCTTTGGAAGAAGCATCCAAAAGCTATTATTCACTTCTTGCTGAAAACCAAAAGCTACATAATGAACTTCAAGAACTAAAAGGTTCGGCATATTGTTAAATCCAGACCAGTTTCGCAAACATGAACAATTCATTTTGCAATATTATTAACCAGCACAAAACATATTTAGCTTGCAGTGGTTATGTTATAATAAGTTTCAATACCTTTTTCATTACAGGAATGAGAATGAAGGCTTTGGAAGAAGCATCCAAAAGCTATTATTCACTTCTTGCTGAAAACCAAAAGCTACATAATGAACTTCAAGAACTAAAAGGTTCGGCATATTGTTAAATCCAGACCAGTTTCGCAAACATGAACAATTCATTTTGCAATATTATCGTCGTGTTGTGTTTTGCATAGGAAACATTAGGGTCTATTGCCGGATAAGACCCTTTTTACCTGGGCAGGCAGGGAAACAGTCAGTCATTGAATACATTGGTGAAAATGGGGAGCTAGTTGTTTTAAATGCTTCCAAGCAAGGGAAAGAAGGCCGTCGTTCGTTTAAGTTCAACAAAGTGTACGGTCCAACAGCAACACAAGGTTTGACATTATTTCATGGTCATATGATACTATTAGTACGTTTGCAAAGCTTTTTCTAGATTATTATAAGTTATGGATCATATGGGATGTGTAGATAAGAAGTACATAAAACCTATGGGTCTTACGGGATGTCCACATAAAAAATATTAAGTTTGAAAAAGATAAGGGAAACAAGCACTATTGACCAGCATGTTTGGCAAAAAGAAGTTGCTATCTTGTAAGCTGGGGACCTACAAATTGTGTGGATGGTCCACACAATTTGTGGGTTCGAGCTTATTAGAATGCAGCTCATTATTATTTTTTTTCTTTCCAAACATTCTCAATATGTGTTACTTATTTTTTCTTTGATCTTTCTTTATTTACCTTTTTGTTGCTTATATAATATTTCAAATTTTGGCAGCGGAGGTTTTTGTGGATACACAACCTTTGATACAATCAGTTTTGGATGGATATAATGTATGCATATTTGCATATGGTCAAACTGGTTCAGGGAAAACCTACACCATGGTACGAAAAAGAGTTTGTTTGTGTATCTATATTTTCATGTATATGTTATGTTACATATCTACAATTTGTATAGCATTTTGGAAACTAACGATATATCTCTTCAGACTGGCCCTGAAGGAGCAACCGAAAAGGATTGGGGGGTCAATTACCGAGCTTTGAACGATCTTTTCCGCATCTCACAAGTTAGGAAGAATACCTTTACATATGAAATTTCTGTCCAGATGATGGAAATATACAATGAACAAGTCCGTGATTTGCTCTCAAGTGACGGTTCACAAAAAAGATATCCTTTATGCAGTCATTTCATATTTTTCGATTTTTTTAATGTTCTTGCCAATATAACGATAAACCTCTTCGCCTCCATCTCTTTTAGAATTTCATTCTGAAGACTTCATTTTTAACAATTCACTTTTCTAATGTTTCTCATATTTTTAGTATATTAATTGTTGAACGCCTTACCTAAAAGCTTAAGCATTTAGGAAACAAATTTATATTTTAAATTTGGTCTTCTACATGCCCCTGCCGATAGAGGCAAAGGTTCTTTTTTAAATTTGGATTGCTTTTCATTTTTCTAATTTACTCTTCAATGTAAAAATTTGTTTTTCTTGATTTGCACACACTTGGGATTGTGTCTACATCCCAACCCAATGGGTTAGCTGTTCCAGATGCTTGCATTCAGGTTGTCAACTCGCCCTCTGATGTGCTGGAACTGATGGATATTGGACTAAAAAATCGAGCTACTGGTTCAACTGCCTTAAATGAAAGAAGCAGTAGATCACACAGGTTTTCTACCGAAATCTTTCCGTTGAGTATTACTTTGTTGTTTAAAGCTTAGCTAATGACTAAGACGCATGTACACAGTATTGTAACCATTCACATCCGTGCTGTGGATCACAAGAGCGGTTCTTCTTCACATGGCAGTCTTCATTTAGTAGATCTTGCAGGAAGTGAAAGAGTTGACCGTTCTGAGGTTACGGGAGACAGACTGAAAGAGGCGCAACATATAAACAAATCTTTATCTGCCCTTGGAGATGTCATCACGGCATTGGCACAAAAAAATGCTCATGTTCCATATAGAAACAGCAAGCTTACTCAAGTCCTTCAAAGTGCATTAGGTAAACTTTGTGCATATTTGGTACGAAATACTAGACAACATAATTAACAATATTTTGGTCTCTTTTTTGTTAATACTATGGAGAGCATGAAATTCTCCCTACCAAACATGTCACTCATCTTTTACGAGGCTCCATACTTTATCTTGATTATTCTAAGAAATTATTGAGTCCACAGAATCTTCCTCTCTTCTGAAATCAGTCAGAACCATAGCTTAGTATTAATGTACACTTCAAAAATCCCTTGAACCATAGCTATCTATATTTCTTGCCTTTTTCCCTTGCTTTCTCGGATTTCTACAATCCAATCACGAAGAATCAAAAATTATATTATATACATTGAATAAATCAATGGAGGTTTAACAAACTACTGACTATATGCACTAAACTGAATACAACTATGATGTTAATGAAATTTGCATTCGTATGAACTGATTAAGTGAAACTAGACTATGGGTGATGTTGTCGTTATTTTTCTTTTTCATTTTATAATAATTTGAAAATTTTATATGAGATGATATTTTTATTTTTTCAATTGAAAAGGAAATGATTACTTAGAGAGGCAAGTAAATTTAATGAATATGGATTATCTTTATTTTGTATTGTTGCATATTGACTTTTGCTTATGTGGCACAGGTGGCCATGCAAAGACGCTTATGTTTGTACAGCTTAATCCCGAAGTTACTTCGTGTAGTGAAACCATAAGTACCTTAAAATTTGCGGAAAGAGTTTCTGGAGTTGAGCTTGGTGCTGCGAAGAGCAGCAAAGATGGCAGGGATGTCAGAGAATTGATGGAACAGGTTCTCAATTTCTATGCATAACTCTTTATATCTGATCACAATTTTTTTGATATTCTGGTTAAGATGTTTAAAACACCTGAAAACCACAATGAGATTAGTATTTACTGTTGGCAAAAAAGAAACTTAAAAGTAACTATTACTTCTTTTAAGCTAAAAATTAAGCTTTGTCCCTGCAGGTAGCATCTCTTAAGGACACCATAGCTAAAAAGGATGAGGAGATTGAGAGGCTGCAGCTGCTAAAAGATCTCAAAAATGTGTCCCCCTCGATGAGGTATGGATCTACTTCTCCGAGCAAATATTCCACGAGTGGGACTCCTCAGAGAAGCTTAAAAATATTGAAAGGATTGGAAAAAGCAGCTTCTGATGAGGAAAACTACTCAGAGGGTAGAGATAAGCATTCCGTAAATAGTTTTCAGAAAGATTCTCCTGGGCGATCAAATGTTGCTGGAGAGAATATAGGTCAGAATTTCTCTGCAGATGCTGAGGTCTTAGGTTACAGCAATGCAGATAATGAAGAGAGACATGGGGATATATCTGATAGTGTTCTTTCTATGGGAACAGAAACTGAAGAAAGCAGTCTTTCTCCGGAGGAAGCAAAAAAAGCTGAGAATACTGATAAGTAAGTGCCATGAAATCTTCATCATATAAATTCGTTTGGTTTCTGTCGAACCCTTAGGGCCTGTTTGGCATAGCTTTTAAGAAGGCAAAAGTTATTTTGAGACTAAGAAATTGCTTTTTGGCTTGTTTGATAATTTTCTAGAAATGTTGGGTCTCATGTAAGAGGAAGTCAGTTCAAAGTGGCTCTCTTCCTCGGGGAGTTTTTTACTACAAAAGCCAGAAAAGAAACAAAAACTATCCCAAACAAACTCTTAAAAATGAGACTTCTTCTTAAACAAGATTCTATTATAATTGTCTGAATATCATTTGCAGCTGTGTAAACACAATGTGCGCACGTTTCTTATGGTTGTTTTTGAACCTTGTTAGTGGCTGCGCACACATCACAAATATGGCGTGGTGTTATTAGAAGTTGAGATGATTGTAATTTTATCAAGTTGTCTTAGATTCATTGTTTCCTCAAACATAAAGGAAAAGTAGAGATTGTGTAGATATGTATTAATCGAATTTGATCACATTCTGTAATCTTGTGTGATGATTTCTTTCAGACCTAAATCAGAAGCTAGAATTCAACGACCCCCGGTAAAATCGACGAGGGATTCTCTCAAGGGACAAACTGGTATGAATTGATTACGCTGCATTATATTTAAACTCTGTTATTATCCATGAATATAATGAGCCGGTTTTTAAGCATTTTTTCGCTTCATTAATGTAAACTCATGTTTGCTCTTTCAGAGTTACGAAAATCTGCCAGTGGAACGAATTTATCGAGCAAGATTTCAAGAAGATGGCAATAATAATAAAATAGTCGCATTTTTTCCTTTTTCTTTTCCGTCTTTGTGGTGTATGATCACTATTTTGATCCACCGGCACCATTATTTCTTTTCGTTCCATTTCACTGTGTACCGGTTGAAAATTTTCCTCTTTTTTTATTAACTTTCAATTTTTTAAAAGGGCTATCGTATAGTCCTTTTATGGCAGTTTTATAATCTTCTTTGTAGGTATTATTTAACCTTTTTGTAACTGTACAGTTCTAGAAAATTGTACTTTTAGCAACTCAATTTATACCATGCAAATAAAAGTAGAAAATTTATCTCTAGCTTAATTAAGCGTGTTGCTTGTACATGTTTGATTCATCTGGATGATAATGGACAATGTTGATACTCGGATCTGATTGGGACTTAGCGCATATACATATTTCGTCTCCACTACTCTCATGCATATGTCACTTACCCAGTTGGAGCTAAGCAAAGGACACTTAGAGGGACGAGGATCCCTGTGCCGGAGAACAAGGCTGCAGCAGAGAGCATAAATGTATCGGATGCTCTTGAGGAGGTAGACGACTCCTAAGGCTGGCACAGGATAGTCGACCTAGCAGAAGGGCAAGGCAAAGGTGACAGCGGCCCAAGCTCCTCAAAAAATCCAACTTCTGATCGAAGCTATTGATGCCGCTATTGAGGAGGCGGAGAGTCTGAAGGAAATTGATGTCAATGCACAAAGAAGGATGCTAAAGGGTCTCACCAGCAAATGCTGGCTGTATCTACTAATGGGGCCATTGTACTTGAAGATTTTTACCCGCCACAAAGGTTCAGAGAACCGGCAAAGTCGAGGCCTAGAAAGGTGGTGTGACGAGGCAGCTTACAAGGAAACAGGCGGTGGAGTTGATTAGGGTGTACAGATCTGACCCTGAAGCTATTTCCACCCCCATACAGTTGCCGGAGCTTGTGCCTTCCAAGAGCATTTTACAATGAGGTGGCTAGGCTTTGAATTTTGCTAGCCTGCAACAAGCTTTAGAGGCCATCCCGGGGGGGAAGGGGGGGGGGGGTCGAAGCCAACCAACTAAAGAAAATGCAAAAATGGAATGAGGCAAAGGCCAAGCCATCAATGCCTCAGAATTCGAAAAGATTACGGGGGTTGCAAGGTATCTTCTAAGAACGTGGATGCCTCAAAAGTTGCTCAAGACATAGCCTCCCAGGCCCTAGAGTAGGCCAACAAGAAAAACCAGAAGCTGGAGGTGGAGGCGAATGTCCATGATAAAGAGAATGAGGATTTGAAGTTCAAGCATAGAAGGAGGTCAAGGAGAAAGTGGCCTTCTAGACAGTTGGAATCCCTGAAACATAAGAGAATAAACTGAAGGAAGAGGTGGAGGTACTGAAAGCCATGGTGAAAGCAGTTGCAGAGGAAAAGAAATACATTGAACTTGTATGGAAAGTTTTGCTAGCCAGGGCCATCATGAGGTCTTGGACTGATTATGAGCTGCAGAGCACCACAGATGGTTCGTCAGAGGCGTTTAGCCACTCATTCCAAGTTGAGAGCTTGTGTAGGTTAGGTTGAGGATATCACCCCCTAGTTGCTCCCCCCCCCCCACAAATCATGTTCTTTGTCGAGGCTATAGATTAAGGATGGTAACCCCTTCAAATAGGTGGGTAGCTTCCTCATGACGATGCCTCCTTAAATAGGGCAACACGTTGAGAAGGGAACCATGCAATAGATGGGTGGCTCCACTATGCTGACACGTCTTCAAATAGGGCAATAGGGTAAGGATGTCATGACACCCCTAAAATACTTGGTTGGCTCCCCTATGCCTTGTACTTTCAAGTAAGGTCAAATGTTAAGGATAGAACCCCTTCCAATAGTCGGGTGGCACCCCTATGTCAATGCGTTGCTTATCATGATGAGTTTTGGATAGCTACGAGGACAATTCTTTTACAAGGGCCAAAAAATTCACTTTATAATATTAGTTATAGTAAGACAAATTCACATATTTTTTACTAGAAAAATCATAGAAAAATGATCGAATCTTTGGACGCTTCGAAAATACTATGAGGTGCTTGGAAATGATCAGGGAGGAAGATAAGATACTTTGCTGCACTCATTGATCAAGTGCCTTCTAAAGGAACTATTACATAAGAAAGAAAAAATCACAAAAATTCTGTTTCATGATAAAGATGAGCTGATTTCTAACTCTGTAGCTTAGAAAGAATTCAATTCCTTTTGCGAACTTCCCAAGACAATGCCTAAGTAAGAGGCTAGAAAATACTTGCTTAATTTGGACCACTAGACAAATACGTGTACATATAGCTTGATCTACTGGCGCCCCCTTCAAGAAGAAAAACTTAGGAGATGCGAGAAAATACCTCTTCCGTTTCTTCATGGGCAGGGACCCAACCGTTAATTTTTTCTTTGCTTCTAGTTATTTTTTCTACGAGAATAAGACCTTTTCAAGGGAAAGTACCAATCCTCTTGTGAAATGGGTAGACTTTTGACATATCTTTTACTATGGGATTCGCTCATGGTTAAAGCATTATTTTCCATAGATGGGGCTAATCTATTGACCTCTGAATCTAATTAGAACTAGAGTGTCAACAGATGCCGCCTCCACTCCTCTCTAAGTGCATGTAACATATGCACTTGGAATGTACGCATTAGACGCGCAAGATCGAAACATCTCCAAACACAAACGACGGAGGAGGTCGTGATCTTAAGTTTTCCAATGCTCGTTAAAATGAAGAAGAAAACATGAGAGTCGGGTGAGAGAATTATCAAGGTTGCAATTGCCTGTAACAAACTACTATTTACACACACACACATAGAGAAGGGGGGGGGGGGAATGAGCCGAAGCTCCTTGAACACTTGACACGTAAGCTCGTCCAAATGTCTCATTGGTCAAGCTCCATGTTGTTACCATGTCACATCCTAGGCATCAATTGGTCTGCCACCTTGCAAACTGTCCTAGTGGAAAAGGTGAGATTTAACTCCCAACTACTACTGCAGAAGACGTCTTATCAATCACATCTCATGTGACTCCATGTTGTCACGTGAAAAATCGCATGAGGAGCCTTTGAAGTGGTACAACTACCTCGGATATGAAAGTCTCGCCTACCGAGGCTAAAGGTTGTGGCCCTCTGACTGGCTTGGAGCCACTAGTTGAAACTTCTATTATAAATTAAATCGCCTTGAAGATATTTGTCGACGAGGCGTTCGGCTATGCCTTTAATGTCTCAAAAAACAAAGTTTGACAATGAGATAGGTGTTCCTTCATCGCCTTAAAGGATGTTAGATATGGCCTCGAAAGTACTTACATGGCATTTTTCTTAGCTGGACACCATGTGACTTGCCTCATAGGCAGAATCATAACTAACCAGATTTTAACTTTTTTTAAAAGAAAATTGATAACTGTTTTTCTAATTCACAAAAGAATGAATTCAGGTGATAAGAGTGTTACCATGAGGGATGGCTTCGAGATACGGTTCCAATCAAATAGATCATCAAGTTAGATACTTTATCGCTAACAAGGTAACTTATTTTAGGGTAAAAAAAATGGATGAGTGGACTTAATAGTTAAAGTTGCTTGTAGATATGAGACAAATGAATCTAAAGATTAGATTATGGTTCATTTCTAATCTTGGCATTTATTTTAGAGGTTGTGTTTGGTGTAACATAGGGATGTTCACATCCCTCACATGCTGTGGGACCCGACTGACACCCCTCACCTTGGTCCCATCTCATCTAAGGGCTGTGGACGCCTCTATGTACATATTTTATATACATCATGACTTATTCTTCATTTTATTACACAACATATGAGGAAAAAAAAACATTTTTGTATTAGTTTTAGAAAATGAGGCAATGTGTAAAGTGTCAGAAAGGGCTGCATTCACGCACTTCATAGTCAAAATCACTTGTAGATATGAAACGAGTGAATCAAAAGACATTATTTGGTTCATTTTAAATCTCGATGAAGTCCATTTTATTGCACAACATAGGAGGAAAAACGCTTTTTGTAGATATTTCAGAAACATGGTAACGCTAAAGTGTAAGATTGGGCTTGAAAAGAGTGGATCGTGGATGGATGCAAACTTGATTGTCAAAGTTGCTCATATATACAAGATCAATGGATCAAAAGACTAATTATTTCATTCTAAATATAAATAATCCATTTTATTAAACAACATCAAATGAAAGAATCATGTTTGTATTGATTTCGGAACATAACATAACGTGTTTAATGGTAAGATCAAGCTTGAAAAGAATGGACGGGCATGATATCTAATATCCAAAGTTGCTTATAGATATAAGACGAATGAATCAACAGATGATAAGTTGGTTCATTTTAAAATATCGTTAAACAATTTTATTGCATGATACAACAAAAACAAAAAAAACAAAAAAACAAAGAAAATCCAATGCCCTTTTTAAGAAAACAAGTAGAGTTGGATAAATCAGGCATTCTTTAAGGATTCTATATTTATTATAAGAAAAAATGACATGATTTTTCAGTTTCAATAGTATAAATCACTAAAAAGCAAATAAAAACAAATAGTGATTATAATAAATTTCTATTGGTTGTTTGGTTATTTCTTAGCATTCTTTGTTTTGCTAGTTTTAAAAATAAACGAAATGACACCATCAGGGCGGGTTGGAGCTCCCTACGTTTGCTAGATTTGACATAGATATTATACCGTGGGTCATTATTTTTGACAGATTTTTTCTGTACGAACAGCAAAATACCAGTAATTTTATGTGGCTATAAACATGGGGATTAGAATAGAAATTTATTGGTTAGTCAGTGGCTAGTGGTCCAAAGTTACAATAAAGTCATACAAAAACAAATACTGATTTGAAATGTAACAAGCAACCAACCTCAAAAATTTGAATCACTAATATAAAAAGTGAATTCTTTTACTCTATATATATATATATATATATATATATATATATATCTGCCCGAGTTCAAATATATTGACAATAAAACTTATTAGTCTGTTTTAATTCTATTAGAAAATCTAACAATGATGATCAAAGCGAATGTAGACTAAATGTTGCCTGCTATGGACGAAAAACGATTTGCATCGCTTTTTAATAAATTTAGTGCATCCGGCCAAACATAATGATGTAAAAGTTTCAAGTATTTAGACCTTAAAATTGTGTGTGTGTGTGTGTGTATCAATCAAGAAGTTTCATGTTCGACACATTAGAGATAGAGAAGCGGCCTAAACCATGACCAAAGAAAGAATACTCATCCATCTCTTTGAACAATAATTTTTATTTAATTCTTTCGAATAGAACACGGCTACATGAGATTATTTAGATGCATTAGAAGCGAAAAAAAAAAAAAAAACTTGGTCAATATGTGTAAAAAAATTCGAAATTATTGTGGGGTCATGTGAATCCGCCCTTGATCATAGGTTTCTAGCCAAACACGCCAAGTTCATATTGTTAGGATCAGTTTGAAAGAAAATTGGTTCGATTAAAGACGTGAACTACCTTGACCCATAGTTAATTGATTTTCAAGTTGGATGACTAACAAGTTTAGCAGATTTGTTATCGATAATTAATGAATAGTCATACATGTTGATTATTGATCAATGATAATTGTGATGGCCACATATGTTAATTATTAGATACTTGGGGGAATTTCATGGTCCAAAGCTTTCAAGAATTTGATTTAGAACGTCGTAATAGGCCAACTACTATATGCATAAATTTCTCTCGTCTTTATGAGTTCTTAGATAAATAAATAATTTTCAAATTTTAACGTGGGTATTCTTGTAATTTCACTCATGCAAAATTATCCTCATTTTTTTTCGAACGAAGGGCTGTGTTTCATTACACTGTCACATACATATGATAAGGTTTATAAGGTGGCAAGCAAAGATAGGCCCCAAGGGATAAGACAGCAATCCATTTACAATCCTCCAATATGTGGTCAGAAGAATGAACAGTCATGGCTCATGAGATCCAACGGTCAAATTTCATCAAAATTGAATTAAATTGAATTGAGACCCTTGGATGAAAAATCTAATATTAGCCAATCAAAAACAAGGGCAAAATTGCATATATAGGGTGAGGTAGAAGCACAATATTCATTCAATAAGGTCACTTTGTGTGTGCACCCAACAAGAACTAACAATGGCTACCTCAATGATCTCCACCTCCGCCGTTGCCGCTGTCAACCGTGCCGCCCTGGCTCAGGCCAACATGGTGGCTCCTTTCACCGGCCTCAAGTCGACTTCGGCTTTCCCCGTTAGCCGCAAGAATGTTGACATCACGTCCATTGCTAACAATGGTGGTAGAGTATCTTGCATGAAGGTACTCCAATACAACTACTAGTACACTTGGTATAAGTGCTTTTTTCGCAAAAAAAAATAAGCCCCTAAAATAATTTAAGTCGAAAAAAATAATTTCTATTCGGATAATTGTACAAGTACGTTTGTAGGATTACTATGATTTTGCTTAATTTGAGATTAGATATTCAACAAATATCATTATATTTTGCTATATGTGGGTGGTTTAATTAATCTGCAGGTGTGGCCACCACTTGGTTTGAAAAAGTTTGAGACTCTTTCGTACCTTCCCGATCTCACTAGGGAACAACTCCTCAAGGAAGTCGATTACCTTCTCCGAATGAAATGGATTCCTTGCCTCGAATTCGAGTTGGAGGTAAATTCTCTAAACCTTCTTTATTCAACTCGATTGGACTAGATAAATAATAATTGACATATTTAGCCCTCCTTTGATTCTGATTTTTCAAGTCAAAATTTTTTTACCGTTATTTATCATAGTCAACTATCGTTTTTGACTTCTTCATCCATGGGTGGGATCCACATTTTAAACTAACGGTCAAAAAATCAATTCTCATAATCGGCACCAAACGGACCCTTATTTTGTAACATTTCGTATATTCATTGATTGATGTGATCTATTTGCAGCACGGGTTCGTGTACCGTGAGAACCACAGGTCTCCGGGATATTACGATGGACGATACTGGGTTATGTGGAAGCTACCCATGTATGGATGTACGGACCCAGTGCAGGTGTTGAATGAGTTGGACTTGTGCGTCAAGGAATACCCCAATGCCTTTGTTAGGATCATTGGATTCGACAACGTGCGTCAAGTGCAATGCATCAGTTTCATTGCTTTCAAGCCACCAGGACGCGCCTAAAATGGCTCTCATTTAAAGACTAAGGGCACTGACTTTTATAATTCGAAAAATTAACCTAAGTAGCAAATAAGGCTAGAAAGAATAAGAAAGAGGCATCAATTGCTACGACTAAACCACATTTCAAAAAATATACATTGGTAGAGAGAGAGAGCAATTAAATTCTACATGGAACATGATGGTGAAAACCAAATGATACATGCAAACGAGTTAACTCAATACTTTTTATGGGTCTGTTTGATAGTGATTTTGAGAATCAATTTTTTGATCGTTAAAGAGAAAAATGAGTTTCACCTATAAGTGAAGAAGTAAAAAATGACGGCTGATTATTGGAAGTAACGGTCCAAAACTGATTTTCTTGGGTGAAAAATCAGAACCAAATGGGGGACTATATATCTTGTCAAGGGTAAACATACTATTAAGATAATAACACAAATATATATGAATCTATATATATATATATGGACTGACAGCAATTAAAATGTTTTCATAAAATAAATTTGGGTAACTTTGTCTCAAAAGATAATTGAAACATCAAAAGCTTAAAAACAGAAAAAAAAAAAATTAGACTGCTCTATGGATTTCTAGATATTGAAAATATGACCCTTCAATTAAACTCAGTAGATAAAGCGAAAAATTGTAACCAATTTCAAGCATGAGACTCAGATTCTTAAACCACTCGCTATATAGCGGACATTAAAACGCTAATCGTTACAATTTGATTGAAACAATTTACCTTCACACAAGAATATGTCATCCATGTTATAGAAAAAATATTGTGAACGAAGTACAATGCATAACCATTTCGTTCCTTTCATTAGGATACACTAATGTAGTTTCAGTTTAGATATGAGAACCTGTTGAAGGCTGGTAAGAAAATTGACTGGGTTGTAATTGAAAGCCCAACTTATCCCCTATCAATAAATAGAAAATCTCAATTTCACCAAAATAAAATTTTTAAAAGTTAATGTATAAAACAATCCAAAAAACCATAATTTCTGAATAGCCAATCTGCCATGGATGACCAAAAATATAACTAAGATACAGAAAATCATGGAATTTGACTCTTTGTGGGTATCAGTGTACACGTAAGCTCTTGTTCCCTGACATGTTGGGGCACATTCCACGATTTACCTATTTCACAATGCTTCAGGGGCGTGGCGACAAGGACCCTTAAGGTGGGGGTTTAACCTTTAAGATACAGAAAATCATGATATTAGAGAAAAAAGCACTTATAATGCATAACCTAAATGATCAGAAATCCTAAAAGTTTTCCTAAATTGACCCAAAGCTAGAAGAAAATATCCAAAAGCTGGTGCAGAAAGTAGAAAATACAGTTTTCTAAAATGTCAAGAACCTTAACCCTTTTAATTTTTTAAAATTTGTCTTTACTTTCTCTACAAATCATCACATTTACTACAAATTTTCACTTCCCAATCAAATTTTTAATTAATTAGAACCTAAATTTGCATTTTCTCTCATATTTGTTTATATAGAATGTGTCTAAACTAATTATATCTAATTTAACTTATATTTAACGAATTGTGTTTATTTGATTGAATATTAGTTATATATTTTTTCTTTCGATTTCTTGAATTGATTGTTTGTATCAAATGCACTATAAATCTTTTAAACGTAAATATGCATTTTTTTGTTATGAACAAAATATTAATAAGATAATTGTTTGAAATCAAATAGATGAAAAACGATGAGTAAAATATTAATGAAGAAATATTTTATAAATGTAAATATGCATTTTCTTGGGTCAAGTAGGTGGAGCTCTAATGGAAACAATAGGAAGCAAGTGGGACCATCGGAATCTTGTGGTTGCGTATAGGGTATAGCAATAGTGTGGTGCCAACGATTGAGGAAGATAGCAGAGTTGCAAGGGTTCAGCGGAGGGAAGACTGCGGTATCCAAGTTTTGGGGATGAAGGAAGTGGTATTGTTTGGGTCGGGATTGTTTGTTGGATGTGATTTGGATAGATTTCAAAATACATTTTAAAAAAGGGTCATGCTACTTATACTTATTTGTTCACACTTTGATTTATTCGGACCCATCACCTCCTCTCATATGAGGGTCGGACCCCACGTCATGACCCCCACATGGGACCTGACCTCATGTGAGAGGAGTGGTGGGATCGGGTAACCCAAAATGTTAACAAACAAGTACAAATGACTTACTTTTTTAAAAAATAAAAAACTCATGTCGCATTTAGTACCACTTGACAAATATTGTGATATATGATTTATTTAATTATGTCAAGGTTACAATAATATACAATTTATGGTCACGATCACATATTAGTTACAAGATAACACAATGTCACAATTATAAAGATACAATTCATGGTCACGTTACATATTATTAATCTCATATCTTAGCAGGTCACAAATTGTCTATTAGTTACAAATTATCCAATTAATTGACCACAATCACGCTCATCCCCACCCATGCCACTCTACAACAACCAGCATCACCAAAATCGTAATTGCCATCTTAAATACATAAGACCCCACACACCACCACTTGCACCTCAAATCCACCACCACTCCCATTTTCAACCCATCACCACCACTTCGACCCCAAATCCACTACCACCTCGACCTCCAATCTACCACTTACACATTGGACGAACAAATCATCACCACCACCTCAAAATCCACCACCACCTCGACAGTCAAACTATAGTCACCATAATAACCACCATAATCAAATCATTGTCATCACCTCCGCCTTCAACACACCTCAAATTCACTACGTTATCCACAATCAAACCACTCTTACCACCACTACCATCTTCAGCACACCTCAAGTTCACCAACAGATTATAATAAATCATCAAGGCAGAAGCACAAAAGCAGCACAAACCAGAAGCAGATTTTGACTTAATTGACGAAGACACATGGGCCGAATAGTGGTGGAATGGATGGTGATGCCATGGGTGTAGGTCCGTAACCATAGATCCCATCAACAACAATTAAAGATTTTTTTGGGCCTCATATAGTGTTGTGGGCCAATCAAAGGTAGGGGTTGTGTTTGGGACGTGATTCTATCCATAAAGTGGTAGGAAGTGGTGGCTGACGACCAGGGGCGGATTCAGGATTGGATCCAAAACCGGGCTACAAAATTTCAAACCGGGCTACTATGCCCAAAAAAAAATTTTTACACACAAAAAACAGGTTTTTTAACCAAAAAAATAAAAAATACCTTAAAAAAAATATTGGGCCTGAGAGGGGGGGCTACAGCCCAGCCAGCCCCCCCCCAAATTCGCCTCTGCTAACGACTTCTGTGCACGTTTCTAGGCTCCGCCAATGTTCGATGCGCGGCGAAAATGTCAAAAGTGGCTTGGCGCCTTATTTAGCAGGTAACAGTAGTCGTTAACCACTAATGCGCACATAAGGGTGCATAATTATCATTTTTTATTTATTTATTATTATTATTCTAAGTTAAAGCTTACATTTTGAGTTCTTCACTTTGTTGGTTTTAAATTCAAAATAGTCGCTTGAAACCTTGAATAAAGGAAATCTCCCAAAATTTCCTATTTATTTATTATTTAATATTTACATTTAGAACTTATCTTTTTGTTGAAAACTTTAGAAAAATATATAAATTCCTATAATTTTGTTTTAGATGTTTGGCAGGTATTATTTTTAATTATTAAACGATTTTTTGATTGATTAAAAATTAAAAAAATATTAAAATAAGAAAAGTCTTTTTAGATTTTTTTTTTTACGTCTATGCCTCGTCTAAACTCGCATAGCCCATAATTTGACTTTTACGTATCATGCCATTGAGAATATTGCTTTTGTTGGTGTGAAGGTGAAGATGGTAGTGAATTTAGAATGAAGTGGGGTGTGTGTTGGCACCTAATTTTTTTAAAATTAATTTGATCAGATTATTGAAATGAAAAAATGAAAAACGGGCCTGTAATTCCGACTTCCCTATCATGTTTAATGAACCTGGCTGCAAGTTTCACGGGCCTTTGCACCCTATCGATTTCGATTCATGGACTTGGTCCAAGTTACACGCTTCCAATATTGGGCTTGAATGTTAGCCCAGTCTACTACACGGGTCCAATAGAAAAGACCAAAGTGCTGGCCCAATTATCTCTTATGGAGCCAACCCTTTCATAAATTTTAATTATGAATTTTATGGGATTCATAACTTTTTTAACTGCATAATTTATCAACTTTATTAATATTGACAAAAAAAATAAAATAAAAATAAATCTGATTTTAATTTACACCAATTAAGCCCTTGTTTGGTAGGGATTAAAATTAAATTTTTAGTAGATTTCGATAAAAGTTTTTAAAATGTATGGTTGAAAAGTTGTGAGACTTCTGAAATATGTGGTTAAAATTAATTGTTTGACTTCAATTTAGATTAAAATCTAATTTAAATTAGTACCAAACAGAACCTAAATCTTTATGTTTTATGCCACTAATTTTTCACCATCTTATGTTGTAACATTTTTTTTTCCCTAAAGCTTTAAACTCTCAAAATAAAATGGACTTCAATTTTCAGTTTTTACTTTTAATTTTCAGTTTTAATATTATGTGTCTTTATGTTAGAGTGTAACTTATCTTTTGATCGACTA
>NW_019266107.1:174949-182270 GCF_002742605.1 Olea europaea var. sylvestris
TCGATTTCATAGTTTGATATACAACTTGAAAATACAAGTTAAGGAATTATTCTCCTATATACATTTTTATACTATATTCTTATACTTTTGGCAATTCAATAAAGATTCGTTTTTCATTTCCTTGAGGTTGTGATCATAGAAGGAGAACCAGCTGTGAGCTATATAAGTTTTATCTTGAAGTTGCGTAGTGCCAAAAATACGAGAGAGAGACAACACGGTTTTAGGACAATATCCTTGACGTGACTCTTTAAAACTTGATTATTAAATCTCATCTCATGTTTATGTTATTTAATTGATTATGTTAGTTGATAATAAATCTACATATAAATTATCCATTTTTTCCAACAATATAAAGTCATATTTGTGATTCATATGTAGACAATTCTTGTTGTTATCTTTAATAGGTAAAGTCATTTGTGTATGTTTTACTTGTCCATTTTATTCAGTGATACAAATTATAAACACTCTGAAAACTACACTGTTAACTTATTCTATATGTGTATGTTTATTGAAATTGGAAACATTGCAAGAGGAAAATATATAATCGGCATCTTCTGTGTATTATGTGTGGTGCTTGCTTGGTATACTCCGCCCTCTGCATCCGTTAATAATCCATTGAAAATTTGAAATTCTACAAGTTAGTCCATAAACCAAATTGTTAGTTTGTGGTTCCCTACCCATATCTGATAGCTAATAATACCTCTTCTGTTTCTCTGAATAAGTTTGATGATGCATTACAGACTCCTATATGGTCAAAACGATTTCTCATGAGTTTTGTCTTGACTAATTTACTTTCCAAATGTTATTCCTGGTTCCTAGAAAGTATATGGACATAAATTTGGAAAATTGAATTGCTCCTAGTAGATGTGAAGACTACTGGTTGTTATTATCAAAAAAAAAAAAAAAAAAAAAAGAAGAAGAAGAAGACTTCTAGTACTTGTAAAAACCTCTAACTGATAAGATTGGTTTGAGAGGGCAAACAAATAAGTTTGAGAATGACTGTGTGTAGAATAAATTACAATACTTGAATTTTGCTCATGAAAGCTCCATTGGCCTTGACCTAAACAAATGGTATGTTTGGTTGGGATAGATTATTGAGATTTGTCGTTCAATGTGAGAGTGAATAATTTTTTACGCATTGAGCAACAATGCAACAAGTAAATAAAAAAGAAATTAAGACAATAAATAGAGAAGTACTACTTCCATGTATAAAGGAATTAATGCAAAAAATTATAACATAAGCTACAAACCTCTAAAGCTGGGTAGTCTATGTCTGTCGATCTACACCAGTGTCCTAATCTGTCGTGGTAGGTCAGATGGTCCATACTCTTGATAGCGCCGGTGATCCCAACCCTCTGAAGCAAGCGATTCTGCAATTCTGTAGATGTGGAAAACCACATCTTTGTCAAAGGAGATGAGGTCTTTGATCTATCTAAAAGTGCCATGGATCTTCCATGGTCCTCCACCCCTGATGATGCAACGAATAGTCACGATCGAATCTGTTTCAACCAATATAGTTGATAACCTAATTTGTGCCTGAGTGATTGAGGAAAATGGGTCCTTTGTTGTTGTCCTACTCTATGGGTGTAAGAACATTTTATGCACTTATTCGAACTCCTATTTTTATATATTTATATATAAATTGAGTGATTATCTACTTAATTTATGTAAATTATGTTAATACATTTTATATGAAAAGATGCTATTTGGAGCTTAATTGGAATTGATTTGAGGTAATTGAACATTGCTCGGATTGTAAGAGATCAATTGGAAATAATAGTGGAACATTCAATAAAAATTCAAAAGTTTTGGGAGTTAAATTTGACATTTGAGAAGTTTGAGGACTAAATTACAAACTTCGAAACTTGTTTCATGTCAACTATTATGATTTTGGAATGAAGATGACTTAATTGCAAAATAATAGAAGATGAAAGACTAAAGTCATGTGAGAAAATGAGTCTAATTGAAAAATGAATTTGTTTCAATTTATTTCTTAAAATTTTTGATAGAAACCAATTTGAACTCTTTTGTGAAAATCAAGTTGAACAAGGATTTTGCTTAAATCCCGTTCTATAAATATATATCTTAATCCAATAATTGAAGGGGGTTTTTTGGATTTCATTAGACGCATACATGTCAACCTATGATTGATTATAACCTTAAAATTTTGATTATAAACAAGTTAATCTTGTTTGTTAACAATTGAATTTAAAGTAATTATAGTCTTCAAATTCTCCAATGAAAAATTGATCGATGATTGTCAAAAAATCAAAAGCTATTATCACAATCAGATTCATGAAGGAAGTCAAGATCGAAATCACATATTCAAAAATTTAATAGACAAACTTCGAAATAAGATCAATGATTAGATTTCTTTGAACAAGTGTAAAGGTACTAGTATTTTGATACTTAGCAATGAATGTTTAAGCTCAAAATCTTTTTATACGATAAAAATAATTTTGTGCCATAAAAGTTATTTTGATACAACGGAACTACCATTAATATCCCATACACGAGGTCAAAATTTGATCCTTGTACCACCATCGCAGAATCTCGCGGTAGCCATTGATTTTCACAACATCCCCTCCCACCTCCGACAATTATAGATAGAGAGAGAGAGATAAAAAAAAAAAAAAAAAAGAAGACCGTTGTTGCGGCCCTCACCTTTGGTAGCAGTGCACCACAACCATGCATGCATATTTACACCACTGCCACCACCCTACAACCCAACATCATGCCACCACAATCACCACTGCGAGATCAAATAGCGTTGACGAGGTTGACAGAGGGGATGTATGTACATGTGTGAATTATTTTGTGTTTGTATGTAAAAATATAGAATTTTGTGGAGAGAGAATGACTTTCTTTTTTAGAATATAGAGACATTGGTTGTATGAGAGAGAGAGAGAGAGAGAGAGAGAGAGAGAGAGAGAGAGAGAGAGAGAGACTTCCTTTTGAAAATATAAAAGGTATTTAGGCAAAAGATATTTACATGGGTGATTTGTTGGGATCCATGTGCACAAATGTATAAAATATATGGATAAATTCCCTTGAAATACCCTCTGGACGTTCAAGGAGTTGTGTGGCACCCCTCAATAGGGGGCGACATGGTGGTGTTCAAGAAGCAGCCCAAAATATATATATGAAAGTAGCATGGGTTGTGGTTCGTATGGAGTGAATATATGTTTTTAAATTATTAAAATCATTATAACATGATTTTTGGGGAGGAAAAAAAAAACTTTAACTTGATTTTTCAAGTTGAAATTTGAAATATAGGGTTGAAAGGTAATTTTCTTAGAAATAAACTATCGATATAAACTACTAAAAATTAGTTTTTCACCTTCGCATAATGTATCAGTTGGTAATCAGAAATGAATTATCAGTTGGTGAAAATATTAAACTTTTAACTACGAAAATCACCAATAGAATTTTCGTTTTTAAAAGTGATACTCTTCATCAATGGATATTTCGTGCTTAATGTTGTTGTTTAATACGCGTATCATTTATCAAAAGCATTTCCGTAGGTGATGTCATTTGGCTTTCTTTTTAAAAATGTGTCATACTTTCCCCTACGAATTTTTCATCGATGAAGAGTATTTCATTTTATTATTGGAATTGTCGTTGTTAATATTAATCAATTTTAATAATAAAAAATTCAAACATTCTACTACATAATATTTATACATGAACTGGTGAAGGGTAATTAATTTTTTTACCTTTTTTTGAAATTCATCCTTTTCACCGACGGAAATTTCATAGGTGAAATGGATGAATGTTTGAAAAAATTTCAACCTCTACATCAACGAAAATTCCATAGGCGAAATAAAGTAATTCTTATCCCACATCATAAACTCACAAACAAATTTTTTGAAGATACCCTCTATAAGTTAGTGGTTCAATAATTGGTTGGGTCTTTCAACTGAGTTGGCTAAAAGCTAAAAAATTTATAATTACTAAATAATAATAACAATAATAAATAAATAAATTTTATTTTGCCATTCCTCACACATATGCAGCTATATACAACATTGATTTTTACCAATTGTAATGGTAGACAAATACCAATGAAAAATCAGTTGGTAATGATTAAGATATTTACCAACAAAATTTTCATCGGTCAAAGGTTCACATAAAGGTTACGTTAGTAAAAATGTTCACTCTTTACTTATGGCACCATTCATTGTTAACTATCAGCAATCGTTAAATTAATAACAGATTTGTGGTTGCTAATATTTTATTAGTAAAAATTAATGAAGCCATTTCATTTTTAGTGATACTTGTACGATAAACTAAAAAATTAAAGCTAAAGAAATTTAGATAGATAAACTGTATTTACTATATACAAGTGTGCTATTTTATATAATAAATAAATTATATACTATTTTCCCTCCAATGGCTTATGAAAAATTAAACATATTAATAAGTCTTTGTTTAAGTCCTATTTTTTTTTTATCATACATTTTTCAACACGATTTGATACCATTTCAACCACTCAATTTTCAATAAAATAATATTACACGCAACTCTAAAATTTTTCATTATTTTTTAATCATACATTCTCCATCATATCACTATTTCAAAATACATTTTTCTAGAAATTCAAACAACCCCTAAATATACGACTGCAGTAATGGTAATTACTATTTCAAATCAACAATCTTCATAATTTATTGAATAATTATTTAAATTATAACTTAGTAAAATAACATAAATAAATACCACGAATGATCTAATAAGCACATGTGCACATCTTATGTCAAGCACCAGTGACGTGTCATATAAATTTATTGGTGAATTTTAAAAGTAATTTAAATATCGAGTTCCACCAGTATCCATCAATGAGTTTATTTAACACGTTATTGGTGAAATTCAAATGTAATTATATTTTTTAAATATGTTTAAAAATAGAAATAAAGTTAGAGTTTGTTTGATACAAATTTTAAGCCAATTAAAATCAATTTGTGATCGTTATTTCACTATTTCAGTCGTCATTTTTGAATTTTTCTCTCATATGTAGGATTCACTTTATTTTTAACGGTGAAAAAATCAATTATCAAAATCCCTATACTAAACAATCACTTATATTTATGCGGTGGGGTAGATTATAAGTCAACACACATCATGCACATGGTCCTATCTCCTTACCATAGACAGAGCCCACACGCTTTTTAATTTATTTTTAGTTATTTGTCGGAAAAAACCAGCGTAGCTTCGGACAAACAAGTCAGCAATGAATTTCTTATAAACCAAAAGAAATTGACACAATACCCCACATCGACCAGACAATTCAAACAAATATAAGAAAATAAATCCCCCCACGTACTCTCCAATGTTTTTAGTCACAATTTTTGGCAACTTGCCTTGTTTAATTTGGCCTCTTCATATTCTTTATAATTTAATATTCAATAGACAAACAATAGTATCAAACAAAATGTGACATTATCTCGAAAGTATCCTATAAATCTTATCAAACCTACGTGGTTCATGGTCAACCATAATTAACAAATAAGAATTGTATAATATAGTAAAATATTTCGATTTCTCCTTAATCTTGATGCACATAGTACTGTCCATCCAACCAAACATTATTATTTAGAATTATTTTAGTTGGACAATTCCAACTGTACAACGTACTCACAAAAGGGGATCCATGATTTTTTATTTAGAGCCTGTTTGGGAATGATTTTGAGAATTGATTTTTTGATCGTTAGGAAAAAAGCGGGGTCCACCTGTGAGAGAAGAAGTCAAATATGTCGGGTGGAATAGTGAAATAACGATCAAAAAATCAATTTTTTGGGTGAAAAAATCGGGCCCAAACAGGCCCTTAGCGTGGACCCCCTCCCTCATGCGTGTAGTTGTCAACTGAGATTGTTTCCCCTTAATCTTGACACGAAAAGTACTATCACCCGACCAAACGTTATTATTTATAATTATTTTAGTTGGACAATCCCAATTGTACAATACACTCATAGGAGGAGGATCCACAATTTTTTTATTTAACGTGGACTCCCCTCTCACATATGTGCTTGTCAATTTTAATTGTACACGTAGCATAACCGATTTATTTATCACTCCATTCTATTCAAACTTTGCATGATTCATTGTCTATAATTTAACAAACAATACTTTCCGTATGTAACACTAGACAAGATTGAGATATTTAAATTTCTCCTTAATCTCATCGAACGTTACTTTCCATACGTAGCACTAGACAAGATTGAACAATATAAAATTATAAAATATTTGGGTTTCTCCCTAATCTCGTCGAACATGTAGATGTACAACCCAACTGACCAAACATTATTATTCACAATAGAGGCAGACGTCTAAAAGATAATCGAAATTCTTAAAATCCCAAAACACTTATCATTCTCCAAGCCTTCGAAATAAATTACAATGAAGGTGAAGAGTGACGAACTCTTCTTTTCTCTCTATGAAAGTCGCCCACAAAAAAAGGAAAAAAAAATCCTACGAAGCCCAGAAAAGGGTTGTTTGCCCCTTTTCCCCCTTCAGTTTCTTATTTTCTCACCTCATTACATATACACAAAAGGACTCATTCGACGCAAAAACTGTGTAAAAATTGACCCTCTTTTTTCAGGCAAACTCTATATACACATTACTAAACAAATTGTTCCCTTCCACCTCAAAAATCTCCCCATTGTTTTGTTATTGATGTTACTCAACCAATCCCTCTTCGGATATGAGTTTCCTCTTGAATTTGAAGAATGTTTAAGCAAAAGCAGAAATGCTGCAATTCCCACGACAGTTGAAGCCTTCAACCCTCACTGTAGCAGGCTTGTGCCCAAAACTCACCCTCACACAACCACTACTCTTGCGGGCTGATGAAGGTGGAGGTGGTGATGCTTCAATTGCAGGCGATAAAGGATTAAAATTGCTGTTTCCAAACTGCTCATCTTGGATGACAGGGTTTGAGGCCCTGGAGGGTGGAGACCCCGAAAAAAATGGTGGCGATGAAGCCACTTGAAAATTGGATCGCGAGTAACCACCACTTCCCTGTTCATTACAAATGGAAACAAAATCAATTCCATGATAAATAAACAAAAAGCTAACAATCGTACAATAATTGTCGTGATGCAATAAAGAAACATCAACAAAAGACGCGGCCATAGAATTAAATGCTAAAAACTGCAATTAGGAATCCATCTACATATAACTTGTTTCTCTTCAAAGATCAAATTGTAGGCATAGATTTTTGCCGCAAACGCAACAGTTAAGTGTTGGGATTCGAATACTCTCCCTAAATTAGAGTTCAGTTACTTCCAAATCGAATTCAAATCACACACACACACACACACACACA
>NW_019266107.1:186347-220728 GCF_002742605.1 Olea europaea var. sylvestris
AAAAATTTCCCCCCCGCCCCGCCCGCCAACAGAAAAAAAAAAAAAAGGAAATAAAAAAATTACAAATATATTATTATAAATAGTCAAAAAGACGAATACGAAAAGAACAAATCACACCATAAATAATAACTTATATAACTTCTCGTGTTTCATTCTTCAATTTTTGATGTTTCATTAATTTTTTTTTTCATCTACTTCTAAACGAGAGCCATAAAGTTTATTATCTTCTTCCCTTAAACTCTAAGGGACCGTTTGATTATAAGGATAGAATTCGGATGGAAAGAAAACGAATTTTAGATAATTGAATTGTCTAGAACTTATTTTATGAGAAATTAGCAATTAAATGTGTTTAATTGGTATAATTTTTTACCTGAAAATGTTGAAATTTTCTGTCTTTCGGTGTTTTTTTGACTTTATTTTTCATGAAAATTATCAACTAAATGGTCAAATTTTGTTACAATTGGAGATAGAATTTGTTCCAATTGCAACCAAAAGAGAAAAAAAAAAAAAAAAAAAAAAAAGCTAAAAAACCAATTCTCAATTGATTTTCCCCAAAACCATGGAATTGGTACGTGTGGAGGGAAGTTGGGAAATAAATTCCATGAAAATTTTTGGCAATCAAACAACACTTTTGGTGGAAATTTTCTTTTTTCCATGAAAAATGTATTGTATCAAACAGGCCCTAAATAAAATCACTAAAAACTTAACTATGATAAGTAATTGGGTTCATAACACAAAACGTCCCTATATTCGATACTTATTGTCGAAAACATTTCTACGTTTCATTTTTTTGTGTGTGTGCATTTTCACCCTTATCTAAACGTTTCATTGCAGAAAACGTCATTTTCATCATTTTTTAAAATAAAATGACTAAAATACCCTCCTATTTAAATAAAACAAAAACATAAAAATAAAGAATAAATTGCAATTTTACTCCTAAATGTTTTAAAAAGTGCAAGTAAGTCCAAATAATTATTAAAAGGCCTAATAGTACAAAATGTCCCTACGTTTGGCTTGTAGTGCGCAAAACGTCCTTACGTTTCAAATTAGTGAAAAAGACGTTTTCTGCAATAAAACGTGAAAATATGGATAAAAATGAAAAAATAAATAAAACGTAGGGACGTTTTCCGCAAGAAGTATCAAACGTAAGAGGTTTGAAAAAGGTATTGAGGTTCGGTGGTTTCAATTTTAATAAGGCCTAAAAGCACAAAACGTCTCTATGTTTGACATTTGTTGCGGACAACGTCCGTACGTTTCAATTTTATTTATTTTTTTTGCATTTTCATCCATATTTCAACGTTTCATTGTGAAAAACGTCATTTTCATCAATTTGAAACGTATGGATGTTTTAATCACTATAGACCAAACGTAGAAATATTTTGTGCTATTAGGTCTTTTAATAATTATCTAGATTCACTTGTTGTTCTTTATTTTTTCGATTTTATTTATATAGGAGGGTATTTTGGTCATTCTACATTAAAAATAGTAAAAAAAATGACATTTCTACTATGAAATATTGAAATAAGGGCGAAAATGCAAAAAAAAAAAGAAAAAAGAAAAAAAGAAATGTAGGGTTGTTTTTCGCAATACCTATCAAACATAGAGACGTTTTGTGCTATTAACCCATAAGTAATTCATAAAAGAACTTATGATAAGCAGGGGCGGACCATGACCTTTAGTATTGTGAGGTTAAAATTTTAAAAATATTTTTTTAATAAACAACATAATATCAATGAAAATAAGTTAATATTTATTTTGACACTTTGAAAACGTCGTATAACTACATTATTATTAATATTATTAAATAAATTTTGCTACTTGTATAGTTTTGTTTATCATTTCATTTTAACAAATGTTGAGCTAACATTGAGTAAATTAAATTGAATATAGAAATTAAATGAATTGAAATAAAATTCAAGTTTAGTTCAGGAAGTAAATGAAATTCAAATTTAAAGCAATTATAATTTGAAAGTAATTCAAATTGCATTTAATCCGTAGCGATCCTAAAAAATTTACGTCATATTTCATATAAGACTTTCGAATGAAACGATATAAATTATATTGAAAAATTTATCGTACGAAAATAATAATTAATTGAATTTTTTAAAAGAAAAACGAGTTAGACGTCTTTTTTGAGGCGTACGTTTGATACATATTTAACTTTTTTCAATATCCATTTGGATCATTCGATATAAAAACGATGTAGTTTTCGAAACAAACTTTTACATGGCATAGATGATTTGTGGATTCAGATAGCACATGATCGCAAACTAATTTTTAAAATTAGAATATTATCAAAATTCTCAAAATATTAGTTGAAACGGCCTACTTTAACATGTCATAACTTTTGCTATAGTTGACTATTTCGCATGCCATAAAACTAGGCCATGAGCACTTCAAAATAGTATTAAGAATGCAATATTTTAATTTCATTTGACATCCTGACAAGTGCATCAAAATAGATTGTAAAAAAAGAAGGGTAAAATTTTGTGGGGTCATTTGACCCCACATGATTCCACGTGGGTCTGCCCCCTGATGATAAGTAATTAATATATTGAACTTCATTCGACACTTTCAATAATGTGAAAACAAATAAAAATTTCTAATTTCCATCTTCCGTTTAATGATTTTAATTCAATGAATAAAAATCAAAATAATTCATGTATTATAGTATTTCATATTAGTTATTATTCTACGGTTAACTATCAATTTCTGGTTCATTTTCTTGATTTTTTTGTGGGTGATTTTTCTCTTTTCTGCAAGGAAACCGTGTGACTGAATACTAATTTATCAAAAAGAGCGAGATAAAATTTTACGTTTTTGTATAGAAACTAGTAATTGAAATTTTAAAGAATAAAAAATAGTTAAAAACTGATTAAAATTTGTTACATAATATAATATAAAGGGTGTGATCCGTGATTTTGAGTTAAATGGGTATTTTGGTTTATTAAAAGTTTATTTGTAATTTTTTTGGCAAAAGTTGATTTTTGTTATAATATTTTAAAATGTATTATGTAAACAATAATATATATATATATATATATTATTGTTTTTTTGTCAAATACTTTCTGACTCTATTCTCCAACTTTTCACACTCTAATGCAATTAATATAAAATTATATACGGTAGACATGCAGTTTTAAAATACTTACAAGTATAGCAGATGCATTGCTTGTACATCTAAGAAATATTGTAAAGAAATGGCATGTAAAGAAGATGTAGGATGTTTCTATCCTTAAGCTATAGACAAGTCATGCGATATCATTATCGAGCTTGGTTTCCTTGAACAGATTGATGCAAGAAATATAGTACAGATAATTGAAGCTTTATTAGTCTTAGTTTCTTCCTCTCGAGCACAAGCACTCATAGATTGAGTCCATATAACATGACTTTTGAAAAATCGAAAGAGAATCCAAAATTTGCTTTGAGAGTTATAGAAGTGTTTTTTTCTAATTAAAATTTTTTTTAGAGGACGCTGATTCAATATGACTTTCTCTGAAAATACTTTTGGAATAGAAAATTCTTTTAAAAGTTCTTTTTAAACAAAAATTAAAATTGCTTTTCTCAAAATTCTTTTATAGAAAATAAAAGTAAAAGCAAAATTAATGTCAAACGAACCCTATATATAGTTATATTTATATGTATAAAGACATAATGGATACTTGCAAAAGAAGAATTTAAAAAAAAAAAAAAAATACACGTTACATTAGATTTATGAAATAGTATAACATAATATCTACCAATATCTAATGTTCTAGCCAAAATAGATTAAGCTCTATTGTTAGAGGTATAAAGTCGAATGTGTCGAGAAGCCAAATAATTTCGGATCCTACCCTTATAGCTTGCTTGTCAGCCAACTAAACAATAATAAAAAGGGAAAATTTCATAAGCAAGAAATTAAGTATGACATATTTCAAAATTAAGAAAACAAGTTTCAAACTTCAAAAATCAGATTTTTATTAAAATATATTTATGATTTTATTAATTAATTAATTAATTATTTTATTAATTAAATATATTTAGGTCACATATCTATACAATTTGGTCACAAATTAACAATTTAATTAGTCACTTATTATTTTTTGGTCACAAATCAAAAATTTTATATCACAAATTATTTTACGATCACAATTCAAAAATTTTATAGGTCATAGTTTGTTCATTGATCACAAATCAAAAAATTAATTAGTCACGAATTAATCTTTAGTCACAACTTATCAAATTATTGGTCACAGATCGAACATTTTATAGGTCACATATTATCTTTAGGTCATGAATAAAAAAATTTATATGTCACATATCACAAATATTATAGGCCACAACTTATTAGATAGTCACAAATTATTAATTTTTGAGGTCACAAATTATTTCTTGGTCACAATTTATCTTTTTTATTGGTCACAGATTAACCAATTTAATGGTCATAATCAAACAAATAATCTGTGACCACCACCACTTGCCAACAACCACTGCCTCTACCCACACCACCGCCACTACTGGCAGCAGCAGCACCACCACCACCCGATAGCATTACCGTGGTTTCAAAGAAATCAACACATCCATCTCGAACAAATCATTGCCACTAACATCTCAACTGACATCTCATCGCCACGACCACCGTTCTTTGCCGCCACGACCACTGCCATCTACCGCCATGACCAATACACGGCACCACAGAACACAACCAAAACCACCACAGCTACCGCACCACACCCACAACCACTATAGCCACTGTACCACACCCACAACCATAACCACCAACCAACGAACCCGCACCACAACTATCAACCACATCACAATCCGCAACCACAGTTCCAAAACATAGATCCAAAACACAAATCCAACCATACCTAACCACCAATCACACCGACAATCACCGATCCAAAACACAAAATCAAAACCACAAATCCGGCACCACCTCGTCGCCACGCCAACACCGCCTCACAACCATCAATGACGCCTCACTGCAACAACGCCAGGTCGTGACCGAATACAGTGGTGTTCTGCACCACCCATTCTTCACGGGCGAGAGAGACGAGATGTAGAGAGGGAATGGGTTTGGGGAAAATTATTTGGGGGTGGAAGGGAGTTAGGGTTAGTTTATAAATTAAATAATTAATATAAAAAAATTTCTGATTTTTGAAATATTAATCTTTCAATCTGTTTTAGGAATGTTGAATACTTAAAGTATGAGATTGTGTAATTTCCACTAATAAAAACCTTATAATAATCAATTCAACCCAACCCAAACTCAACCCATTTTACTCATGGTGCAACCGAGTAATAATAATAATAATAATAATAATAATAATAATAATAATAATAATAATAATAATAATCCCACCATTCTCCCATATGAAATTATATTAGAATTCGTTTGATTGCAAGAATAGAAATTGGGTAGAAAGAAAACCAATTCCAGAGAATTGAATTGCCTATAACTTATTTTATTAGGAATTATCAATTAAATGTATTTGAATTGTATAATTTTTCACCTAAAAAATGTTGAAATTTTCTATCTTTCTGTGTTCTTTGGTTTTGTTTTTCATGGAAATTGTCAATTATAGGGATATAATTTGTGATGATTGTGGATAGAATTTGTTCTAATTGCTAAAAAAAATTAAAATTAAAAAAAATGGAAAAACAATTTTCACCAAAACCATGAGAATTGGTTTTCCACAATACCAAGGAAAATCCATCACGTGGGTTGGGGTTGGGGTTGGGTGGCAAGGAGGGGAACGAATTGCCCAAAAAATTTTTGCAATCAAACAACAACAAAATATGGAAAATGGACCAAATCAAACACGCCCTTAATGTTAAAAAATTTTGTGAATTACAGTTTTGGAAAGCCTTGTATGAAAGATCAAATTCAATTCTCAAAATTACTCAGACACCTTTTGAATTCAATACAATTCATGACACTTATTTGTAGACAGAGATTAAAATTCAAATTTTAATTTAGATCAAAATCAACAACTAATTTTAATCACAAATTTTATGGGATCTACAACATTTTTATCACACATTTCATCAATTTATATCAAAATCTACTAAAAGTTTGATTCTAATCCCACCAAACGGGGCTAAAATATCAAAATATGTGACAAAAAATATTTCAATCGTCAATATTTTGCTTCTTTGTATGAAACAAATTTTGTTTTAGATGGCTTCTTAATCGAATGATAAATATAATGCATCTCCTCATTTAGTTTTCTCATTAAATGAAGAAAGTGACCTTATAATTCAATTAAGATTCAATAACTATTGAATTTGTTTTCCAGTGGAATTTAATATTCTTTATTTCACCTTTAGATACAGATTTTCTGTTCCTAAGTTACACTTCATCTTTCTTTACCTTTAATTGAGATATTTTAGAATAATGTAAACAATATCTAATCTAAATGTAGTAAAAAGAAAAAAAAATGATTGACTTAGTATTGTTGAATAAAGCATTACATTATACAATTCAAAAAAATAAAATAAAATTGTAATTAATTATTATATACATTCTACTGCACAGTTTGAATATATATATATATATATATATATATATATAACTTCTAATAAAAAGGGGATGGATGGTCTATTATTGATACAATAGTAAATTAATCCAATTTTACTATGCATGATGTCATTTTATATTTTTCACTTTGTTTATGACAAACAAATGTTATTCCACACAAAAAAAAACTCTTCGCACATGAGCTTTAAAAAAAAAAACTCTCCACACTGTGCGGAGAGATGACAAATCATATACAGAGTAAAAAAGGAAGGAAAAACTCTCTGCATATCTCGGAGAGTTTGCAAACTCTCCGTACAGTGCGAAATAAAAAAAAATCTCTCCGCGTAGTGCGGAGAGATGGCAAACACCATGGCAAAACTCTCCACATAGTGTGGAGAGATAACATTCTGTACCGACACTATCCTCACAAAGTGCGGACTCTCCATACAGTGCGGAGTAAAAAAAGATAAAAAGGGGAAGGAGGGTCTACTATTGATGCAATAGTAAATTAATCCAATTTTACTATGCATGATGTCATTTTTTATTTTTCATTTTGTTTATGTCAAACAAATATTCTTCCACACATCATGCTACTAGCATTAAAAAATAATAATAATTTTAGTAAATATAAACTGCCATAAGAAAAAAAAGTCTTCGCGCATAAGCTTTAAAAAAATAATAAATAAACTCTCCGCACAGTGCGGAGAGATGACAAACCATATGCGAAGTAAAAAAGAAAGAAAAAACTCTCTGCATAGTGCGGAGAGATAGCAAACCAACTCTCCGCATAGTGCGAAGTAAAAAAATAAAAATAAAAATAAAAAAATCTCTCTGCACAGTACAGAGAGATGACAAACACTATGGTAAAACTTTCCGCACAGTGCGGAGAGACAGCATTCTTTGCGAACAGTCCGCACAATTTGCGCAGACACTGTCCTCACAAAGTGCAGACTTTTTGTACATTGTGGAGTAAAAAAAAAAAAAACCTCTTCGCATAGTGACTGTCACGTGCGTTATACGAATTTTATATTTATCGTATTTTTATTAGTGTATGAATTTTATTTTTTTATAAAAATTTTGAAGCAATATCTAGAAATATTTCCATGATATAAAAAAATAATTGTAAATTATTTTTACAATTGCATAACAGTATTGTGTTATTTAAAAAAATATACCTATATATTTCATACTTGAATAAGAAATATACGAGATTATATAAATTATTTTGCTTGTACTCTTTGATAGTGTTGATATTATTGAGTTGAATGTGAAGATTATATTTCTAAATTTTGTGTAATTCAATATTGAAAAATTGAAGATTGAGCACCATATTCATATGTATTTATATTTTGTGCTTTATATATATTTAATATATATTTTATGCTTATGTTGAAAATACAAAAATCTGATTTTTTTTAAAATTCGGTTTGGTAAGTAAATGTACGGTGTTCTGCATTCACGATATTTGAAAGTGCAAAAATCGGTATATAAAAATATAGTAAGCTGCAAATATGGTATGCAGCATATACGGTAAATTGCAAATACGGTAGGCAGCATATATGGTAAGTTATTTGCAAATACGGTAGGCTACATAGTCCTCCTGTCAATAGTTAAATCAATTATTTCTTCGGAATACTGAAAAAAAGATTACTACGTGATTTTAGTAATCTATATGCCCATATCGTTTTTCAATCATTGATTCTTTCCATAAATACCGATATTCAGATTGGAAATCATAAAAAATCTAGTAATTCGAATCATAATTAGAATCATAAGATAAGAGTTAAGGCGATTATTTCAGATTGATTGGAACAAGTAGATGTAGCAAATAAATAGAATTGGGTGCTATGTCAATTCCATACAATAAGTTGTAAATACTGTAGGTAGTATATACGGTAAGTTGTTTACAAATACGGTAGGCTGCAAATACGGTAGGCAGCATAAACGGTAAGTTGTATATACGGTAAACTGTATATATGGATTTATAATTTGTTATAAATATATAAAATTTATTTAATATTTAATTTCTTAAGTATTAAATGTTGTAATTCAATATTATTTCATTTTTTATCATTGTATTTTCGAGAACTAAAAAAAAAAAGTGGTTATGAAATTGCTAATTTTTAAATATGTTTTTTTGTTAAAGATAAAAATGATTTTTTTATGTTATCTGTAAAAAAAAATTTATTGTAATTTTATTAACATAATAAGAAGATTTATTATGCATTTTTATTTTTTACATTTTTTGAAGAATTTTATTTATGGTGATTGATAAATATTCTTCCACACACACATCATGCCAACAAAATTAAAATAATAATAATAATTTTAGTATATATAAACTCCATGAGACAAAAAAAAAAATCTCCGCACATGAATAAAAAAAGACTCCGTAAAGTGCGGAGAGATGACAAACTATCTCTTCGCATAGTATGAAGAGAAAAACAAAAACTCTCGGGACTTTATCTGCAAGTTCCAAGAGGTTTTTTCTCAAACAACTTTTGAGCAATGCATTGAACGCTTTAATTTCTGGCCTACAACCCGAAAGTATAATTTTATTGAAAATTATATCCGCTTCTAATGTCCAAGAGCTGTTATCAAACAAGTGTAAAATATTGAATTTGGGTGGTACCCAAGAGCCTCCATTTATGAAAGAAATGCCATGGTACTATCAATATCCCCTTCTTTTGCACAACTCACATATTGTTTCATTGTATGAATTATGAGAAACCTCATTTCCAATACCATAAATATGATTTGAATGCTCAGAAATTGAGCTGTGACTGAGATTTAAAGAAGACGTTATTGATTTTGAGCCATGTTTTTCGACTCCGTTTCGTTGTATATATGAAAAATTTATAATCTTGAAATTTGACTTGTAATTAAGAAATTTGAAAACAACTCTCCGCACTCTGCGGAGAGTTTTTTTTTTTACTCCGTACACAGTTCAACTCTCTACGCACTGTGCGGAGAGTTTTACCATGATGCAGACCAGCTCTTCTCACAGTGCAGAGAGTTTTTTTTGCTTTCCGTACAGTGTTGAGAGTTTGTTTGTCATCTTTCCGCACAGTGCGGAGAGATTTTTTTATTTTTTTTTAATTTTTACTCCACACATTTTTTCTCTCGGCACCTTTTTTTTTTTACTTTTACTCCGCACTTGGTTCAACCCTCTCCACACCGTGCAGAGAGTTTTTTTTTTAATTTTACAATATTGAATTACACAAAATTTAGAAATTTAATCTTTACATTCAATTCAATCATATCAACACTATCAAAAAATATAAGCAAAATAGTTTGTATATTTCTTATTCAAGCATGAAATATACAAGTATATTTTTTTCTAGATAACATACTGCTATGCAATTATAAAAATAATTTGCAATTATTTTCTTATATCATGGAAATATTTTTAGATATTGTTTCAAAAACTTTTCAAAAAAAATTTAAAGTTCATACACTAATAAAAATACGATAAATATAAAATTCGTGCAACTCACGTAATAGCGACTAGTGTGTGTGTGTGTGTGTGATAGCGACTAGTGTGTGTGTGTGTGTATATATATATGTGAAAAGAGAGAAAAAAAATAAAAGAAAGAACAAAAGTCAATAGACTTGTGTATATTATAATAAGAACAAAAATCCATATTTATAGTGGAGGAATTAGGGTCATAATGGTAATAATTTCTCGGGTTTTAGGGGTACAATTTTGATTCATTAATAAACTTACCATTTACAATATTCCCCTTGAATGAAACATTACAAAATATCTGGCCGTTAAAATCTTGTTTGATAAAAATTCAACGAGACAAAAAAAATCAAACAATGAAAAAGAAGTACAGTTATTTTAGAGTATTAAAGATAAATTCTACCTCATTAAAACTTTGTTAGAAGAATCTAGTGGGATAAAACCTAAGCGAAGGAAAAAGAGTACAACTATTCCCCTTGATGTTGATCGCTGAAAGTATTTGAGTTGATGCATTCGAATCCTATTAACCACTTTCTTGAATGTAGATATTGGTAGTACTTTTGTAAATAAATCAGTCACCTTGTCACTTGAGCGAATTTTTTGAACATCGATGTCGTTATTCTTTTGAAACTCATGTGTATGAAAGAATTTTGGAGAAATAAGTTTCGTTCTGTCACCTTTGATATAGCCTCATTTGAGTTGTGCAATACAAGTAGCATTGTCTTCATAAAGAATTATTGGACTCTCTTTTGTTGAAGTTAACCTGCATATGCTTGGATTTGATGAATCATGTTTCTCAATCGTACACATTCTCGGCTTACTTCATGGATTACAATAATTTCAAAATGAATTAAGGATATTGCTGTCAAAGATCGCTTTACAAATCTCCATGATATAACTGTTCCTCCATGTGTAAGCACGTATTCTTTGTAATTTAACTTTATGTGAGTCAGAAAGATTATTGATATCTATATATCTCACTAAAGCAGATTCTGACTCTTGAGAATATAATGTTCTCAAATTAATAATACATTTCAAGTAACGAAAAATGTGTTTAACATCATTTTTAATATCTTTGAGTTGGTGTAGAGCTATATTTAGTAAGAGATTTACATAAAAAGCTGATAGGTCGAGTGCAGTTTGCAAGATAAGTTAGTACTCTAATTGTACTAAAATTTAATATTTTAGGGTCAAGAACCTTTTTTCCATATTCAAGTGGATGAAATTGATTTTTTTTCACATTAAGCAATTGAACAACCATAGGTGATGCCAATAGATGTGCATTATCCATATAAAAACGTTTTAAGACTTTTCTTATGGATTGATGAATAAATAATTCTTCTGTGAAATTTTGAGTCTGCAACTCGAGAAAAAATTTGGTTTTTCTCAAGTCTTTTATCTCAAATTCATTTTTTAAATAATCTGCAATTTTGTTGAGTTCTTTAGGAATTTCAATTAAATTTAAATTATCAACAAAAACTACCACAATTGTTCTAATTGTTTCAATTCACATAATGATCTTTGCAATTTATTGAAAACATGGTTTTCGGCATGTGTCATTTGTTCATAGCACTTTAAGTTATATATATATATATATATATATATACATAATGTACAAAAATCTATTTGTATCCAATAGTAATTACATTTTTAAGTGTTTGAATTACTGGTTCAAACACTTTTTGTTGCTTTAAGGAATTTAATTCCGCTTATATGACTTCTTTCTATTTTGGCTAATCATTTCGATGTTGACAATCTTTAACTGACCATAGTTCATGATCCTCATTTTGTATAATATTATAGGCAAAAATATTATCTATAACAATATTATTTTGTTCTCATAATTTACGAGATAGCATATAATTTATTGAAATTTCATTATTTTCGGATACTTGTGATTCTTCTGGAACCATATTTTTATTAGTTGATCAATATTTTCTAATGTTACTTCTTCTGAAATTTTTGATTGGTTTTTCTCATGCACCTTTCTTTTTCAAGGTACAAAATCTTTTAAACCAACTGGTCAACCATTTTTATAGTGTATTAAAGATTCATTTGATACAACTAGTTGTCCTTTAGGGGCATCAATTTTTTTGGAATATTTTCTGTTTGTGTCAACAAATATATAAAGGAATTGATTTGCAACTCTTGACAAATAAATGGTTTTTTCAACCTTTTACTCACATTGATTGTTGCGGGATCAAAGTGAGATAGAGTCAATCCATTCCAATAAATTTTATCAAGTGTTTTAGGATATGTAGTTTTTTCTTTTCAAAGTTGGAAAATTCATTTTATCAAAACGACAATATGCAAAACATGCAGTAAATACTTTAGTCGTCAAAAGTTCAAGATACATAATAATAAATGGTGAATCAAAATTCCCATAAATCTTACGTTTTCATTAGAGACCCGTTTTAGTATGTTGAGCTCGTCGTTTTGTAATTTGAGCAAGCAGTCTAACAAAAGCTACATTCCTAATGAAAAATAGGCGAGGATGTTACCATCTAGTAGAAGAATCAATTCATACTATAAAATAACCAAATTGTCGACATGATGGGTGAATTGATCCATATATATCTCAATGAATATTTTCAAAAAAATTGGAGATTCAATATTGTATTTTGTAGTTGAAGGTATAATGACTAACTTGTTTTGCAAACAAACTACACGTAGATAATTATTAGATAAAAGAATCTTCTGATTCTTTAAATGCTGTGTGAAGGAACATCTAAAATATATAATCAAGTTAAAAATATTAATTACCACAAAAACAAAATATAAATTTGTCTATAAAGATTAATTACCAAACATGCATAAGGAAAAAAGATTTCAAATGTGAATTTATTATGGCAAACAATAGGCAAACAAAATGATGCATGAATCAAATGGCATAATTAAAAGTATGAATTAAAGGTGAAATTGAAAGTGTTGTATTGATTGACATGGCATGTATATATAAATTGACAAAATTCAACACACATCTATTATAACTGATAATAAAAAATAATTGACAATTGTTGTAAATGGAAAGTCCATTAAAATTTATTGGTGAATGACATTTGTACCCCTGTAGCCCTAGAAATTATTACCATTGTATCCTTGATTCTTACCTATAAATATAGGGTTTTGGTTTTCAATAATACACACAAAAAGTTTATTGAGTTTTCTCTATTATCTTTTCTTCGCATTTTATAACACGTTATCAGCACGAAACTCTTAGAAGATAGTAATTTTTTTCATAATCATCTATCACGTATATCAAAATTAATTTGATAATACGTGAATTTTACATATACATATGTTGAATATGCAATGCGTGATCTCATCTTTCTCGATCATTATGTTTTCTTTGTACCTCTCTTTGAATTAATTAATGTTTTTTCCTGTACATCAATCCACGTGCATTTTTATGGAGATATATTTATGTTAAATAAATTGATATGCATTAATTCATGTTCCTATACCCTCCTTATATTTAGATTAGCCTTTTACGTTCTATACATGCTTATAATTTTTTTTTGGTTTAATTGGTCAATGTTCTTTGTAAGCAAGCTTCAATTCCAGATCTCTATTTTGGCTGATTCCACATATATATAATATACAATTAACAAATAACTGTACCCAACTCATCTTTTCTCTCAAATCCATTGGTTTCTGCAAATTTCATACCTTAATTGGTTAATACTAATTCAATTCTTCTAATTGCACATAATTAAAATTTAGTGCCATAATATGTGAATAGGTTTCTACATGTCACCAATTTCTCACGTTATTAGTTCAAATAATATTTTACATGTGTTTGTATATTAATTAATGGTGAGCAATTGGATGTATTATCATTTTTTTTAGTTATGAAACATTACATTAAATTTATTTTTAATTGTTGTTGCTTCTGAAGTAGTACAACATTATAATTAATATTCTAGAAGAATATTAATCATAGATCTATTCGTTGTTGCTCCAGAAATAGCACAACATTATAAGAATATTATTTGCTCCTAAAGAGCATAAATTATAACTCTCAATATTCCAGAAGAATATTGACATATTGCACTTGAAAAAATAATAGCAAAATATAATGTGCTCCAAAAGTAGCATATGTTTCGAAGAACATATTATTTCAAATTAGTGCTTATCCCTAGAGGAAAACACGTAACTTAAAGTCATGTTGATATTGACTATTTGATTAACATGTGATGATTAATCATATTCTTCGAAACTAATTGTATTTTTTTATTGTGTAGTTAAACAAATGGCAAACATTACGAAACTTGAGTTTGCTGCACTTGACATATCTGGTAAAATTATCTGTCATGGATATTGGATGCTGATATCCATCTCGTCTCAAAGAGTCTGGGAGAGATAATAAAAGAAGGAAACAATGAATCCCTGTAGGATCGTGCAAAAGCACTCATTTTCCTCCGTCACCATCTTCACGATGGATTAAAAATTGAATATCTCACTGAGAAAGATCCACAGGTTTTTTGGAAAAAGTTAACTAAAAGATTTGATCATCAGAGTACTATAGTCCTCCCCAAAGCCCGTTATGAGTGGATGCACCTTCGTTTACAAGACTTTAAAACGGTTAGTGAGTACAATTTTGCATTGTTCAGAATATGTTCAAAGTTGACTTTGTGTGGAGAAAAAATCACCGATGAAGATATGCTGGAAAAAACTTTCTCCACCTTTCATGCCTCGAATGTGCTCCTGCAGCAGCAATATCGTGAGCGTAGTTTCAAAAAGTACTCAAAACTTATATCTTGCCTACTAGTTGCTGAACAAAATAATGAATTGTTGATGAAAAATCATGGATTACGTCCAACTGGTTCTGTACCATTACCTGAAGCAAATGCAATATAAAGACAAGGATGTGGACGCGGACGTGGACACGGAATAAATCATGGAAGAAATAATCAACAAAGTTATCAACAACAAGGCAATAAATTCAAAAGGCACGAAGCAAACGAAAGTGACAAATCTAAAAAGGAGCATGAAGAAAGTTGCTTCAGATATGGAATGAAAGGGCATTGGACACGTACATATCGTACCTCAAAACATCTTGTGGATCTCTACCAGAGATCAATCAAGGGAAAAGAAAAATTGGAGACTAATTTTGCTGATTATGATGGTCCAATTGATGTGACTCATTTGGATGTATCTGATTTCTTTACTGATCCAAATGAAAATATTGACCATTTGGTTGGGGATGGTGTGATAGAATATATAGATTAATTTACTAGTGTTTCTTTCGTTTTAAAAATTCAGTTTGAAATATGTTTTTACTTTTCCGCACAAAAATAAAACTTTATTATGCACCGTTTATTTCATGATATTAAGTAATGTTTACTTTTTTAAATCTAAATTCAAGTTTTTTTTTTAAATTTTGTTTATTTTGTTATATTTATAGATTCATGATGGATAGTCAAGACAGCTGCTTAATTGATAGTGCAACTACACATACTATTCTTCAAGACAAAACATACTTTTTGGACTTAATATTAGATGAAAATAATGTTAACACGATATCGGGTGCGTCAGATATCGTTGAAGGATCCGAAAGAGCTTGTATTATTTTACCAAATAATACAAAATTATATATTGACGATGTACTTTATTCTAGCAAATTCAGAAGAAATTTGCTTAGTTTTAAATATATTCGTTGCAATGAATATCACATTGAGACGATGGAAGAAAATAATGTTGAATATCTTTGCATCACTTTTTTTGTATCTGGCAAGAAGCAGATAAAAGAAAAATTTCATGCACTCCCGTCTGGCATGTATTTTACATTTATAAAAATGGTCGAATCAAATAATGTTACGAATCAGAAGTACAAACAATTCACATGGACATCCTTTAAAGAACCAGAAGATTTTTTCATCTAATGATTATCCATGTGTAGCTTGTTTGCAAGGCAAGTTAGTCATTAGATCTTCAACTACAAAGGTCAATATTGAATCTTCAACTTTCTTGAAAAAAATACATGAAGATATATGTGGGCCAATACACCCACCATGTGGACCATTTCGTTACTTTATGATATTAATTGATTCTTCTACAAGATGGTCATATATTTGCCTACTTTCAACTAGGAATGTAGCATTTGCTAGACTACTTGCTCAAATCATAAAATTGAGAGCACAATTCTCCGATTACTCAATCAAGACTATGCGTCTTGACAATGTTGGTGAATTTAGATCACAAGCATTTGATGATTATTGTATGTCAATTGTGATTGAAATTGAACATTCAGTTGCACATGGTCATACACAAAATGATTTAGCGGAATTGTTTATTAAACGTCTACAACTTATTGCTAGACCATTACTTATGAAAACAAAACTCCCAACTTCTGTTTGGGGTCATGCCATATTACATGCTTTATCATTGGTTCGTATAAGACCAACCGTCTATCATTAATATTCACCTTTGCAATTTGCATTTGGTCGTGAGCCTGATATTTCTCACCTATGGGTTTTTGGTTGTGCTGTCCAAGTTCCTATTTCACCCCCACAACGTACTAAAATGGGTCCCCAACGAAGACTTAGGATTTATGTGGGTTTTGATTCACCATCTATTATTAGATATCTTGAACCTTTAATGGGTGACTTATTTACTGCACGTTTTTCAGATTGTCATTTTGATAAAATGACTTTCCCAACTTTGGGAGGAGAAAAAATACATCCTGAAAAACAAGATAGAATTTTTTGGAATGAGACAACTCTATCTCACTTTGATCCCCGCAGCAATCAATGTGAACAAGAGGTTGAAAAAATCATTCATTTGCAAAGAGTTACAATTCAACTACCTGATGTATTTGTTGACACGAGAAAAGTGACAAAATCATATATTCCAGCAGAAAATATTCCAGCAAAAATTAATTTCCCTGCAGGATAATCTGCTATGGCAAATGAATCTTAAATACCCCAGAAGCGTGATCGACCAGTTGGTTCAAAAGACCCTGTACCTCAAAAAAGAAGAGTACAGGAGAAAAACCAACCAAAAACTTCAGAAGAAATCACATTAGAAAAGATTGATCAATCAAATATTAAATGCACGGTTCCTGAAGAACCAGAAGTGTCCGAAAATAATGAGATCTCAATAAATTATATGATATCTCATAAATTATGGGAACGAAATAATATTGTTATAAACAATATTTTCACCTTTAACATGGCTCTTGATATTATGCAAAATGAGGATTCTGAACTACAGTCTGTTAATGACTGTCAAAATAGAAATGATTTGCCAAAATGGAAAGAAGCCATACAGACAGAATTGAATTTTTTGGAGAAACGAAAAGTGTTTGGACTAGTAGTCCGAACACTTGAAAATGTAATCCCTATTGGATACAAATGGATTTTTGTACGAAAGAGAAATGAGAATAATGAAATTACAAGATACAAAGCCCGACTAGTGGCTCAAAGTTTCTCCCAAAGATCGGGAATTGATTATGAGGAAACATATTCTCCCGTAATGGATACCATTACTTTTAGGTTCTTAATTAGTTTGACTGTGTCACAAGGACTCGATATGCGCCTTATGGATGTAGTAATTGCCTACCTATATGGTTCACTTGACAGAGACATATATATGAAAGTCCCTGAAGGATTTAAGGTGCCATGAATAAATGATACATGTCCGAGAACTATGTTCTCAATTAAATTGCAAAAATCATTCTATGGATTGAAACAATCCAGACGCATGTGGTATAATCGCCTTAGCGAATATTTGTTGAAAGAGGGTTATAAAAATGATGATATCTGCCCATGTATTTTCATAAAGAAAACAAATATTGGATTTACAGTTGTGGCAGTTTATGTTGATTATTTAAATTTAATTGGAACTCCTGAAGAGCTCAACAAAATTGCAGATTATTTGATAAATGAATTTGAGATGAAAGATTTGGGGAAAACCAAATTTTGTCTTGAATTACAAATTGAACATTTTCCAGAGGGATTATTTGTTCATCAATTTACTTATACGGAAAAAGTCTTGAAACGCTTTTATATGGATAATGCACATCCATTGCCATCACCTATGGTTGTTCGATCATTTGATGTGAAAAAGATCCATTTCGTCCACTTGAAGATGGAGAAAATATTCTTGGTCCTGAGGTACCATACCTTAGTACAATTGGAGTATTAACTTATCTTGCAAATTGCACTCGACCTGACATAGCTTTTTTAGTAAATCTTCTTGCAATATATAGCTTTACACCAACTCAAAGGCATTGGAATGGTGTTAAACATATTTTTCGTTACCTAAAAGGTACTATTGATACGAGACTATTTTATTCTCAAAAGTCAGGATATGTTTTAGTGGGATATGCAGATGTAGGTTATCTCTCTGATCCACATAAAGTTAAATCACAAACAGGATACGTGTTTACACGTGGAGGAACAGTTATATCATGGAGATTTGTGAAGCAATCCTTGATAGCAATATCCTCAAATCATTCAGAGATTATTGCGATTCATGAAGCAGGGCGAGAACGTGTATGGTTGAGGAATATGACCCATTATATCCAATCATCATGTGGATTGACTTCAACAAAAGATAGTCCAACAATTTTATTTGAAGATAATGCAGCTTGTATCGCACAACTCAAGGAAGGCTATATCAAAGACGACAGGACGAAGCATATTTCTCCAAAATCCTTTCATACACATGAACTTTAGAAGAATGGTTACATTGATATTCAACAAATTCGCTCAAGTGACAATGTGGCTGATCTATTCACAAAAGCGCTGCCAATATTTACATTCAAGAAATTAGTTCATGAGATTGGAATGCATCGACTCAAAGATTTTCAGTGATCAACATCAGGGAGAGTAGCTGTACTCTTTTTCCTTCGCTTAGGTTTTGTCCCATTGTATTTTCCTAGCAAGGTTTTAATGAGGCAGCATTTAATTTTAATACTTCAAAATAACTGTACTCTTTTTCCTTCGTTTGATTTTTTTCCCATTGGGTTTTTATCAAACAAGGTTTTAACGAGACAGATATTTTGTAATATGTCATTTAAGGGGGAGTGTTGTAAATAAAAAGTCCATTAAAATTTATTGGTGAATGACATTTGTATCCCTGTAGCCCTAGAAATTATTACCATTGTATTCCTGATTCTTACCTATAAATATAGGGCTTTGATTTTCAATAATACACACAAAAAGTTTATTGAGTTTTCTCTATTCTTTTTTCCTCTCATTTTATAACAACAATGACTTATTTGAATCAAAAGTTGGAAAGAAAAGAGAAGAAATTGTTGCTGCATAAACAAATAAGACGTGTGCAGAAACGAGTCTAATGAAACAAACAAATTGATTGCAGCTAAAAGTTGGGAAGAAATTATAATTTCAGATTCTTTTTTAGGTGAAAAAATTTTGCAAGAAACAATTCACGTGCTATAATGCACGAGCATACATATATAAAAAAATTCACACGTTACCAAATTGATTTTGGTACACTTGATAGATGATTATATATATAAAAATTATCGCCTTTACTAAACTTTGAAAAATTAAGCTTTCGTACTCATAACATATTATGAAAAGAGAAAAAATAATAAAAATCAATGGACTTATATGTAGTATAATAAGAGCCAAAATCTTACATTTATAGGGAAGAATTATGGATACGATGGTAATAATTTATAGGGTTGCAGGGGTACAATTATTATTACTAATAAACTTACCATTTATAACAAGTATCAATTTATTTTCCAATTTTCTCTACTCTTGATATATTGGGCTAAATATATTTTGTTCAGTCTTTTTTCGTTTGACAAGCATTAGAATGTCTATGCCTATTGGACAAAAGGATATGTCTACTTATGGAAATATAGGCCTAATTTCAACAGTAAGCCCAATAAATCATGTGGGCAAAGTTGTGGTCTTGGATTTACTTTGGTCCATAGAACTTAATCACCCGAACATCGGGGAAGGATATTAAGGAGAAAATTTTATATGTAAAAGATTAAGTATAACTCATTTCAAAAATAAGAAATTGGGTTTAAAATTTTAAAAATTAGATATTAATTAAATTTTATTTATGAAATAATTAATTAAAAATATATTTTATTAATTAAATATATTAAGATTACAATTCTATATTATTTGGTCACAAATTATCGCATTAATTAGTAACAAATTTTGATTCACGAATCAAAATTTTTATTATCGAATTGATTGATCACAAATTATTCTCAATTACGAATAAAAAATTTTATAGGTTACAAATTATTTCACAATCACAAATCAAAAATTTTATACGTCACTATTTATTTAACGGTTATAAATAAAAAAAATCTATAAGTCACATTTATTTATCGATCACAAATCACCAAATTTATAAGTCACAATTCAAATTTTTAAGTTACATAATATTTATTGGTTACGAATTATCCAACTTATTGATCACAATCTTAAACAATTGGTCTCGAATACTCTTAATCCCACCACCTATCCCACCTATCCCCAATCCAACATGGTAGCACCACCTCACCACTATAGCTAGGGTCGCCACCTGCAACATACTATCAATTTCACTTCAAATCACCATCGTCCCCTCGCCACCGCGACCACTAAAAAACCACCATTGCCATAATAAGATCTACCACCAGATTCAACAAAACTACCCCAATTGCTAGATCTACTATAAGTGTCTTTTATACACTTATTTGGCCTGTTAAATGAGATTAATTGTAATAATTTTTTATAATTTATGACTTAGTTAGATGTTAATTTGTTTATTAGGTAAAACTTGAGGTAAATTTGTGGAATTGGAATAAATGAATGAAAAGGAGGCAAAAATGAAAGAAATCTAAAGTTCGAGGACCAAAAGTCTAAACATCAAATAGTTTATTCACACCATAAAATTATGATTGATGATAACATATGATCAATTGAATGTAACTTGAAGTCAAATGAATAAAATCTAAGTATTCTTGTAAATCAATTTTCAGTCGAAAAAGTTATCCTGCAAAAGTCTAGCATCAACCCATTTTTCGGATAGGAAATGTAGGAATTGGAGAAATTTTATTTCTGGAAGAATTATATCCCTTTGACTTATCTTTCACGTTGATTTGTTTCTCGTCGTCCCTGAACAACTTTCGATATTTTTATCATAACTTTCCTTTTCTAATATTTGATTGAGGTGATTAAAAGTGAGTTGAAAAGACAAGCCCAACAATCTTCAAGAGTACAATTTCTCCAATTCCAACGTTTAATTGAGGCTAAAATTTTGGAGCATAACTTTTTCGATCGGAAATTGATTTGTGAGAATACTTTGGCTATCTCACTCCTTTGACTTTAAATTGCATCAAATTGATTATATGCAATCTTCAATCATATTTTATTGTTCAAATCAACTATTTGATGTTTACAATTTAGTCCTCAAACTTTGGATTTCATTCATGTCTTCCCATTTCTTCAATTTGCCTCGAGTTTTACTTAACAAATAAATTAATATCTATTTAAGTCATAAATCTTCAAAATTTATTACAATTAATCTCATTTATTACAATTATTCTCATTTAAGGACTTAGATAAAGTGTATAAAATATATTTATCAAACACTCCCAAACTCGAACAATTATTTGTCCTCAAACAAAATAGATTTTGACTAGATCACAAAATTTTTAAACATACATGATTCAATAGTTTGTCATCAGCATTAGGATTGGAATTCCTGTATTAAACTTATGAACTGGTTCAAAATCACATTGCTAAAATTAATTTACTACTCGTTCAATGCAAAATCGACTTGCGTGTGTAAAATTTCATGTCAAGCATCATAAATTTATAAAGTGATTCAAATCCTGACGCTTAATGGTGAAATATATCATTTTTTCTCGCGTAAGATGCACAACCCAAACTTATTCTTTTAACTTTTTTCCAAGGTGTAATCTAGGGTTGAATTTATGTACTAGTCATCACCCTCTTTAGTTTTGTTTGATCTTACTAATTGCAACTCAACAAACAACAAATGAAGATTCTCTTTATTTTTTATTCACTCGAGTCATAAAAGGCTTTTATTATTTTTTTTTTCTTTTCATTTTTTATGTAATGATTAGTGCAACACTTCTTATTAAACACTCATTTTTAAAAATCGACCATTGATTTAAGATTTTCACCTAATTTTCATATTATTGGCCTTAGACAATTCATATAAAATTTAACATACATGGAATCCATATTTATTTCAATATCTCTCTACAACATCTCAATCACTCACAAACTATCATAAATTTGGTTTAAAGATGTATAATTTAGTGGTTGATTGGATTTAACATCTAAGGTCCACTAATTTGTATTTTTCAACCTATTCAAGTTTTGAATCATATCAATCGTTTATCATACAAAACATAAATCTTGTGCCAACAAATATCAAGTTTATAATTTAACATATAGTTCCAAATATATGCATCATAGTAGACAAATCCATCTAACCCATAAAAGCATACAAAAACAATAATAATGCTGGAAATAAAATTTTATTTTTGAATTTTTTGGCACTTGAACGAGCATGGAAAATAGTAAAAATAAATAAAAACACGATATTTTTTCACCCTTCACCCTCAAATTTATAGCAGATATTGCCTTCAATGTCTACAAATATAATAAGTAATATACAAATATTAAGGGTGAAAAAAAGAACTAAGTACTCTCCTAATATAAATCTGCAGGTGATGAATGGATTGTCATGAAAGTGCTGGATTACTTTGTCCAATGTGTTCAGGTGTCATGTTCCTTCAAAATAATTAGAAAATCAATGATAGCATAGAAAACAACTTATAATAAGCTCAAACACACCTTAAAGAAAAATATGGGGATGAAGATACCCCATACTACTAAAAGCATTAAAATTTACTAATCCTAATCTTAAAAGAAAAATAAATTAAAGAAAAAAAATTAGGTTGCTTCCTAATAAGCATTTTTTCCCCTTACAACCTCAAGATTAATTTACCGATTTCAAAATTTATTAATGCTCGTGCAGTTGCTAAAAATGGTTTCCCAAATTTAATACAATGTGTTGAGCATCTATATCAAGGATAATGAAATCAAATGGAAAGAAGTGATCTCTAACTTTGATGAGCATATCATGTACCATTCCATAAGAATGCTTGAGTGTCTTGTCAGCCAGCTATACAATTATTGATTGTGCTTTTAGATAATCCAAACCTAATTTTTTGTAGATAGACAGTGACATTAGATTAATACTTTCTCTAAAATCAATTAAAGCACTTATATTATGTGAATTTTCTATAAAGCAAGGTACAATGAAATTTCCTAGATCTTTTAGTTTAGAAGGAAACATTTGCTTTATGATTACGTTGTACTCTTTAGTCAATGCTACCGTTTCATCTTTTGGTAGTTTTTTCTTTTTGGTCAACATCTCCTTTTAAAATTTAGCATAATTTGAAATTTGTTGAAGACGTCAATGAAAGAAATGTTGATGTGAATTTATCTACTCTAGGTCATTCAAAAACTTCTTGAATTATTTTTTCAACTTATTATTTTACGAAACATTGAGGGAAATGGGACTTGAGTTATGTATTTATTAACAAGAATGGTTGCCTCACCTGTGGATTGTCTAAAGTGTTCTTCTTGATTAACATTTGATGAATGTTCAGACTGATCCACTTCTTTATTGTACGTGGTAGGTGCTTAATTCTCTTCAAATTCCTTTATTTTTCATAATAATTTCTAGTAGTTGAACTCCACTTCTAGTTGTGATGACCTCGATTTGTTCCTCGTTAAGTTGTCTTTGAAGCCTTTAAGAAAATGAAATAAACAACACATAACCTCAAATAAGGGTAGTAGGCTTGATTGATGGTGTCTCAGTAATTGCATAATTCATAGCTTTAATTGCTAATACTTGTTCCCCGGGTTTCTTTTCTGTGTTGCTTGGTATTGTGTTCTATTGGCTATTACAGATGTTAACTACCCTCAACTGATTTTCCAAATTTTAGATAGAGGCTTGTTGTTTCTAGATTGCATCCCCAGTCTTGGTGATGTACTTAGCAATAGATCCTCCAAAGATGACCTCTTCTCCTGTTGTTGCTGAAGTTCTTTCGAATTGTGTAACTATTCTTGTGCGCTTTCTTTTAAAGTATGAGGAAAAAAGTGCAGTAAAAAAAGCGTCAATAAACACATCTTCGTGACTAATCACCTCGCAAAGTATCAAGAAGGCCCGTATATGTTCATGCAGAATTTTCAGTTGGTCTTCTAGAAAACCTGATGTCCTAATAATTCTGAAATAAGTTGATGACATCTGGTCAATCGTGGAAGTTGGCCTATCAAGAGGTGTATAGATAATAGCATGTTGCACTGTAGTTGGGATGAGATTTACATAATTTCATGCTAATAATTCGCTTTCATTGGCAACTGCTCCTAGCGGAGTTGGCGGTAACTAATTTTGATTTTCTGCCATTTCTCTTATTTCTCTCTGGTCTCTTCTTCATTGTTTGAAAAGTTCTATCAATTTTGGGATCCAACGGTAAGCGCTCGATATTTTTATAATCTTGCATAAACTACCAAAAAACAAAAAAAAAGAGAGAGAATAGGTGTATAACTAATAGCTTAAAACAAAATAAAAGAAAATTCAAATTCTATATAAATTAATAAACTCAAATTAAATACTTTATTCCTTGGCAACATCACCAAAAAATTTGTTCGGTAAAATTTCGCAAGGTACATAATCGTTAACAAGTAATAGATTTAATGAATTAACAATATACGTTTCAAAATATGTAACACAAAAGAGAGATTTTAATTTGATTTATACTAAATTATCTAAGAAAGTGATAAAAATATATTTATATTAAATTATAGATTATTGTATTGGATTTAAAATCCACCTATTTTTATCAATTTTAATTTTAGATTTGTAATCTTGTTTCATTCATACACTATTGATAATCAATAAAATTAATGCATTTAACTTTCTTTTTCAAGACAAATTAATTCTATCCTAACCACGATTCAAATTTATTTCTAACCCTAATTCGAATGATTGGAACGCATTAAATTTTAGATTATCCGTATGATTGTACAACACTACAAGTGATAAATATTATTCCTAACATCTATTTCATATATGTTAATTTTGCTACATTTTAAGGTTACTGTAATTTTGTTACATTTTAAGTTTATTGTGAGTCTCTTAATACTATAATAAGCAACTAATTATCAAATTGGTGACCAATCAATTAAATAATGTAATGAGTATGCAAAATTAATCAATAAACATAAGAATTACACTAAACTGCTAGTCTTAATTTAAAATAAAAAAATAGTAAGTATTATATTTATTCAATACAACAACAGATTAGCCTAGCATTCTTTTAAATAAATTACAAAAAAATAATGGAAAATCATCAGCCTGATCATGAAAGTAAGCAAAAGATGTTGATTTTCAAGTCTAAGGTTGAAATCTTCAATTTCTTAATGTAATTGGCTTCAACTCCTTGCTAGAGCTTGATTTTCTCTATCAAAAGTGATGAATTGACCTCTTGTTCTTGATGAATTTAATAATATTATTGTGTATAACGAGCCAAAAGAGCGTTCTCCATGTTTTTCCCAAGTTCAATATTTATAAGGGTCGAATTTAGGTTAATAAATAGTCCCAAAGTTGTCACAAATAAGAGTTTATATCTAGAAAACAAATTAACCAGTCAACAAAAAATTTGGTTAGGCAAGCGTGCGGTAGCTATCGTCATTGCTGGCGATTTCACCATTGCTGCTGCAGTTTTTCAACTCTACTCTCCAGCGTGGTACAACTCTACATTGACGTCTCAATGTCATTGTTGTGTAGCTCAAATCTCCAACGTCATAGAAGTAGTGACATCGTCGCTATTGAATATGCATAGCGAAGGTTGGTGTTGCTACAAGCGCGCAACGACATTTGGTGTCGTTAAAACCTAAAGAGAATGGAGAAGGATAAAGTGGAGAAGGAAGAGAGAGCGTACATATTGAAAAATTATTTAGGTGTTTGGGGGTAAAATTAGGGGTGGAGGGGGTAAGGGTGGGTATGTTAATTAATTTAATTTTATAATGTCATTATTAATATTAATAATTCAAATTATTATTTGATTTTTGAATAAAAAACTCATAAATCTTATTTCTGAATTGTGAAGTTGAAAACAATGGGTAGATGTAATTTAGACTATTAAATGGTTGAAAATTGGCATTGACAAGGACGAAATGGGATACATCGGAGTTTGATCCCCAGTTATTATGCTCGAATCTCGAGGACTCTTTTTCTTAAACTCTCGGTATGGCCTGCACTGACTTTGAAGATCCCCTGACATGAGGTTGTAGTTAAGGTTGTATCTTAGTTTGCTCGACTTGAGCACGGGCCAAAGCGCGATGGCTTGGTAAATTTCGCAAACAAACAAGGCTAGCTTGAGGTACTACAACCCATGTTGCTATGCCTACTCTGAAGTGGAATTGATTTCTAGCATCAAGCTAATCTTAAATGGATTTTATAGGAATAATAACGAGACAGAGATTAAAATATCTTCATTTTTTGTCCTATTTTTCCAAATAACTATATTTATTTCTTTTACATTATTTTTTTACATTTTTTTAAAATAAAATTTAAATTATAACAACAAATTGGAAACTAAGATTAAAATTTAGGGAAAAATTCATAATTAAGAAGTTTAGAATGATCAATTTCAAAAATAAGAAGAAATGTTTGATATTTCAAAATCAGATATTTACTAAAAGTTATTTATGATTCAATTAATTAATTAATTAATTAAATATAATAAGGTTATAGCTCTATACAATTTGGTCACAAATTAAGAATTTACTTAGTCATATATTATTTTTCGGTCACAAAGCAGAATTTTTATATGTCACGAATTATTTTAAGGTCACAATCCAAAAGTTTTATAAGTCAATTTGTTTATTTGTCACAAATCAAAAATTAATAAGTCACAATTTATTTATCGACCACAAAGCACAAATATTATAAGTCACAAATTATTATATACAAATTAACAATTTTTTAGGTTACACATTATTTCTTGATACAATTTATCTTTTTCATTGGTTATGTATTGTTTATTGGTTACAAATTAACAATTTTTTAGGTTACACATTATTTCTTGATACAATTTATCTTTTTCATTGGTTATGTATTGTTTATTGGTTACAAATTAACCAATTTAATAGTTATAGTCAAACAAATAATTTGTGACAACCACCAACACTTAAGACCACCATCTCACAGTGCCTCTAGCACCACTACTGTCACCATCACCTTTGTCGCCAGAGCCACCATAACCAACTCTTGATAGCAACACCACCACCTCAAACAAATCAATCTATCACAAAAGACCACCACATCGTCGCGCTAGATCTGCCACCATGAAAAAAATTTATTACTGTCACTGCCACGATCTATGACGACCACAAACCGGACCCAAATTTATCGGATCTCTCGTCATCCACCCCACCTGCACCACCTAGATAGTGACCATCACCAATATCACTATTACTAGCGCCGCAACCATCATCCCTGCCGCAACCACAACACCAACATCATTGCCACAACACTACCCAAGTTAATCAAATAAAAGCACACCACCACAGCATCGCCGCCACCGCCAACACCAACCAGTCACCACAACCACGACACCATTGTTACGTGCCACGACACTCTACCATGGCATTGTCGCCACCACCAACCAGTCACTACCACAACGACACTACTATCACTCCATCAACTCCACCAAAAACAACAACCAAACCTATTTTCTAAAGTGCTTGAGAAGATGAAAGCACCAAGCTAAATATGGACCCTTCCAAGACCTAATTTCCAAGTTAAATCTAGACCTAATTTCTAGTGCACCTAGGAAGATGAAAATCGACTGATATTTGATAGTAGCGCAATGCTGCTGATGCATTCAGTGCCACTTCATCGATGTGAAAATCGGGAGAGGGGGAAAGATTACCGTCAGTTGAGAATGAAAATCGAGAGAAGGGGGAGGGAGAGGGAGAGGGAGTAGCCGTCAGTGGAAAGAAGGTTGAGAGAGGAGGCTGCGTGGCGTGCTTCTCTGCGTCTTCGAACGTTGGTGACGCCGTGGTATGGTGGTCCAACAAACAATGGTGGGATTAGAGAGGGGTGACGGGTTGGCGACGGGACACCGCTTCACTCCGACGATTTTGAGTGGTCTCATTCCAACGATTGATTGGCGGTGAAGAGATGGGGTGAGAGGCAGTAGAGAGATGGGGGTGAGAGGTGAGAATATAGATAGAGAGAAGTGAGGTAGAAGTAATTTAGGGTTTGAAACTAGATAAATTAATTAATTTTTTTATATTAATTAATTAATTTACAAAATATCTGATATTTGAAATAGTAAACTTCACCTATGATTTATGAAATTGAATCTCTAAATATCTTGTTTCCTGTAATTTCCTCTAAAATTTATTTGGTGATGATATTTCTTTTTTGGAACTCCATTTCTTAGATATGGCAAAATAACTTGTCCTTGCCCTGTTTTGCCTCAGGATGGGAATGGGAACAAGATTCCCTCCCTAAATATTAGTTTCCATTCATTTTACTTTAATATTAATAAAAAATAATAACTTAATACATAAATATGTAAATAGGGCGTTAAATTCGGATGTTTTGATCCTTGCCTCGCTCCGTCTCTCCCCTGTCTCACAAAAATTATCTGTGAAATAGAGATGGGAAAGGCCCCATTCTCCGTTGTCACCTCTGCAAGTTATGTGCTTGCTTCATTGGATGCTCTTTTTTAAGAGACTATGATTTTTTATATTTCGAATTCAAAATTATGCTGAGTGAAAGCGAGAGATTAGAAATAAAAATACTTTGGTGACATACCATGATTTTGTTAATCATACCACATTTTAATTGTAACAATTATGTTATATATACATCACAATTTACATATTTATTTATCAACAGATAATGTAGTAAAATTTGATTTAATAAAAAATTTCATCAACCAAAAAAAAGGTCTTTTCCATTTTTTGACACCTTATCAATCTGTAAAAGATTATATAAGTGATGATGTACAATTAATATTTTTCTTAATCGCAATGAAGGTTTCCTTATTTTTTCACTAATATTCTCAAATTTTTTTTTTTTTTTTGGGGTCATATTTTCATTCTCAACTTTCTGTTAATTAGCATATTTTATCTTTGATCATGGCCAAAGAATCCATCAGGAGGGAGAAAAAAAAGAAAAGAAAAATCGTTTGCTCATCATATCTTTAAATAAGTAAGATAAAAAATACAAAAGTTCAACAAAATATTTTTCTACTGCTTATATAATATTTGGTCAACTTCTTTAGAGGCAAAATGTGCCGATTAATTAAAAGTTAAGAATGCACCAAAAAATGAGGAATATAAGTTCAAATTTGAGTTATAATTGGGAACCTTCATTGCAATTAAAATGTAGTTAAAATGTGCCGCAATTAAAAAATAAAAAAAAATAAAATCTGTTTGAATATAACTGCTCATTTTCTTTTTATTATAATTGGCTTTCTTAATTCCAAATTATATTGAATGATGTAGTTAAAAGATAATTCATGAATATATTTGTTATAACAATTAGATAATTAAAATCCATAAAATATGCCAGAATGCATGTCGACATTGACAAATGTGATGAGTCGTACAATTTTAATTAAATTCAAATTATGTAAGTTGTATTATGCTACTCAAACGGGGGCTGGGACAGGCCCATGTGACAGAGGCAGATGTGGTGCACTACTAATGTAACATGATCGCATGTTATTGTTCTTACTCGCTTCTCGAAGTCTTCGAACTCAAAGATGCTTTCTATTGTTAATGAAACCTTCTTAAATGAAATTAATATTGAGAGAACATTACACAAATCTACTTGCGAATCGCAGTAGGAAGTAGGATTTTGTTCTTCGTGGCCTGGGTTAAATGAGTGTCACCACTCTGTCTCCATTCATGGAATAGGTGTCAATACAGATGAGATGTATGAGAGAAATGGGATAAAAAAATAGAGCTTTTTGTTGTTAATTATGAAACATTAAGAGTCTCAAATTAAGGTTTTGGTTGCATATTCCATTGCCATGCTAGCCTGTTTTGCCATCAGATCAATTGATATTCAAAAGAATAAATAATGTCATGTAATAGTACTGGTATTACAATAATAGTTTCAATGATACTAAGCCCTTATTTGAACCCCATTTTTTCGAAAATTTATTTTTTTAAAACTTATTTTAACCACATATATTTTAATAAAATAATTTTACATGTGAACTGAAACTTTTTTCTTACTTTTTAACCACATATTCTCCAAAAAATCATTATTCAAAAATACATTTTTTTTCCTCCCAAAATGGGGTTCAAATAAGGGTTAAGTGTGATTAAATGAAAGGTAGAATTAAAATCACCCAAGAACCTAAGCATATAGGAGAATTTGCCCGTAGATTATACCTTTTTAGTGCTTGTGTGAAAGTATTATTAGGGCTTGTTTGATAGGCACCCAATTCCATGGAAAAAGGAATTCATTTTCCAACTTCCACTTTTTGTCATGTTTGATAGCAAATTTTTTCATGGAATTCTCTTTCTTGGTTTTCTTGGTTTGGTATATTTTCTTGGTTTTCCTGGAAAACCAATTCCCACAATTGATTTTCTAGGATGATCTGCCATTTGTTTTTTTTTTTTTGTTGGCAATGGAAAGAAATTCTAAAAATTATTGTAAAAAAATATTTCCTTTTAATTGGCCATTCTTATGTAAAACAAAGTCAAACGAACACTTTCTTGAATTTGTATTTATTTATTTGGCAATGGAAACAAATTTTATCCCCAATACTAGTAAAATCTATCACTTTAATTGACAATTTTCATGTAAAATAAAGTCAAACGAACACCAAAAAATATTTTTATTTCAACATTTTTCATGTGAAAAATTATACCAATTAAACATAATAATTTACAATTTTCAGGAAAATAATTTTTAAGCAATTCAATTTTCTGGATTTCGTTTTTTTTCCACCAAATTCTATCTTTGCACCCTAAGGCCCCGTTAGTGATTACAAAGTTCTTAAAAGTTATGGATAAAAATGAATGAGAGAGAGAGAGAGAGAGAGAGAGAGAGAGAGAGAGTCATCAATTTCAAACAAGGGCTTAAGTTAACATTTCCACTACTCATAGGAACTCAAGGAATAATGCAATCAACGACTCCAAGTAATTAACAAAAATTTATGCAATAATAAAAATACTATTATATTGTCTAATGAAATTAAGACGCAATTCTTTCTTAATAAACAATGCTATAAAGACCCACCACCACCACCACTTAAATTAAATTAGTGCTAATCAGCCCTTGATAAAAGAAAAAAAAAATTGCTTTATTTGAACTTTAGTTACAATCACTTTCACGTCCTCGTAATAGCACACTCATAAGTCATAACTAAGTGGGTATCTCTCTGGACGTGTTCCTCAAAAAAGTAAATAAAAAAATCAATGTGTATATTCTTAAGAATTGTTTTAATTTCTAGTATGTATGCATTCTCCAAATGATTGTATTTTTGTAAAATTGAACTTTGTTATTCGGCCCTATTTGACGGGATTAAAAATTATTTTTAATTTTTGATAAAGTTGATAAAATGTGGTTTGAAAAGTTGTGAATTTCATAAAATATGTAGTTAAAATTAATTGTTGACTTTGACTTATATTCTTGATTTTAATCAATACCAAACAGACTTGTAAGATATTGAACTAACGATCGCTTAAAAATATTGTCAAATCATAAAATCGTTGGTTCTTGAACCATAAGTTGTAATTAAGTTATAACAACAAAATTGTTCGCTATGTAAATCGTTAATCAAGTGAAGAAACAAGGTAAAAACTAAGTAACAAATGCTCGTACACCTACATTAGATGTGATCCACCCCATAGGAGCAAAGTTTAGGATTCATGCTTGGGCGGGTGAGTTTGACATCGGAAGGGAAGATAGATTTGTAAAGATAAGTATAATCACCATAAATTTTGACTCATAATAATTGATCCCTTGTTTGGCCTCCATTATTCTCCATTAAATTATTATTCATTTTTCTCTTCTTATCAACTAAATATTTTTCAATAAAATAATATTAAATGTAAAGCTAGAAACGTTTTCTTTCTTTTTAATCATACATTTTTTGAAAAATTACTATTCCTCTCATTATAATGTAAAATAATGGAGGGCCAAATGGGCGCTAGATCACTCTTAAGTGACATGTTCTGTTAAATCACTTTGTTGTAAATTTTTTTAATTCACTCAAGTTAGCACATAATATTACTATGACTGTCTGGATGGAGACTCGATCAATATTGAATATATTATTTAAAAGTCATTAGTGGACATCCATGGCCCAGTGGCATGAACAACAAAACATTAATAATACTTTTTACTGCTGTTTCTTTAATCTTTTCCCTTCCAAGAAATAAGCTGAAGTGTATGTTATTACAATGATAAATACATATAGATATTATTCTATTCTTGAGTGTATCATGTGCCAACTTTTATTCCTTAACAGATAAACCATAATTTCAAAAAAAAAAAAAAAAAAAAAAAAAGTGAAAAAGTAGCTAAAGCTAACCATGTCTCTATCCCAATGTTCTTTGCTTTATGACCACCCAACTTTAGCTCCCATCCAAATCTTCAAAATCTAATATGTGCAACACACGCTGCACCTTCGTAGCATTGACTGAACAGTACTGAACAATATTAAAGAATATTTTTTATTCTGTCCCGTTCGAATATGATCCATTACCTCGGAAATTATTTACAAAAAGGGAGACTGGATAATGGATATTCATTCCATGCACAATCACCATCTAGTCATCAATTGAACATTCTTTGGTGGGTTGGTCAGTGTGCAGGGAAAAAAAGTGGGGAAGAATCTCTTTGTAGTTTCCCATCAGAGACTTTCACTTTGCTCATCTTGTTGTTACACCAATGCAACTGTTCATCATTCAAATCTTTCATTCTTAAAACCCTAGACACCACTTTTAGGTCTATTAAAGCCATTAAAATCTCCATTTCCTCCTCCACTCTTAATCTTCTCTTTCTTAAACACGAACCCGATCGGCGCAGCTCGTTTAGCTTCACCTTTTTCTGCATAAAGTTCGAGTACCAATAAACATAGGCAAATACATATACATGTATGTATATTAAATCAGCTCTTACTAGCAAATAAGAAAGTGTCAAACATTACAAGTAACATCACATTTGAAATAACGTCTTTCAATTTGTTAAAAAGAGCTAATGTGTCGATGTATCAAAATTTATTTTGTGGATAATAGATTTCAACTCGTCTAATATTGTCTAATTTAATTTACCAGCCGTGTCAATATCATATTAAAAAGATGGGGTGGCGGAAGATTTGTATGTAATTACCTTTTTGTTTACTTTCTTTTGTAGGAGAAGAAGAGTTGCATCCACTGAACCTCTTGAATTTCTTTTGAACAAAGCTGCAAATATTTGGCAATGACTTTCCCTATCTGCTTTGAGGAAATTCATGAATGTCCTAATTGATTCTTTTATGATGTCAAGAAATGAATTTGAGGAAATTCTTGAGGAATAACCTTCTTCTCTTTTCTCCTCCAAGTAGTCTACAACGAAATGAACACAATAATTATAAATTAATTAATTCATATAGAAGCCCCACAATTGTTACTTTTCTAGCCATTGACATGACATGAGATTCTGAGTAATTATCAAATGATACTACAACTAATTATTTGTCAAAATTCCCAATTCCCAATTCAAGCGAGTTATTGAAATTTATTTTATTACAATAATTGAATTTATAACTTTGTTTCAGTCAAGTCATTCCGTCTACATTTGTTGATAAACATAAACACTTAGAAATTGACTATCTGTGTCTAGACTATATTTAACCCTTGTTTGTTTCAGCTACAAAAATCTAATTAAAAATCAAGTCAAAGTCAACGATTAATTATAATTATACATTTTATATGATCCATTGCTTTTCTCAATCACAAATGCTATCCACTTTATTAAAATCTACTATAATTCTAATTTTTATCTAAACCGGGCAGGGACTTTATATCATGTGTACATTGATAGGAAAATGCCACTTTGCCCGAAAAAGTTTGACACCCGAGATGATCAACTCTCACAAAGTGCATGGGTCCCACGTGAATTAAATAATGTCCGACCCCCAAGGGGTGTGTGTTTGGTTATCCCTTATATCAACCATTATATTCCCCTAACTGGGTCCACATTGATATTATTCTTACATTTAGAAAGCTAGTCAAATTAGATGTAATAAAATCAAGTCGACATACTAAAAATTTGATATAGATTTGGTCACTCTAAAATTTGATCATTACCTCGATATTCTGGGACTTGAAGCAACTTGGGTGCCAACTTCCTCATCCGAGCATAAA